>NC_134484.1:327935871-328103371 GCF_040206685.1 Ascaphus truei
CACCTCAACCCTTCCTGCACTTTCCCTACACTCGCGCGACTTCTCCCTAGCTCTGGGGCCTTACCTGCGCCTGCGCGATCACTGCGCATGCGCGAGTCTCTCCGCAATGGCGGCGCCCTCCTCGCTAGCTGCCGGGACCGCAGCAACGCGATCGCGGCCTTAGCAACGGCCCGATCGCGTCCCCGGCAACCAGCCTGCTCGCGGAGATAGCACGCTACTCCCTGCTTCGGCCCCCACCTTTGGAAGCAGCCGTCGGGTCCGTCGCTGGCTCCGGCGGCACCCGCGACCACGCTGCTCCAAGGGAGGGGGGTCTCTAGGAGCTGCTGGAGACCTGGGTTACACTCTCCCCCTGGTGGAAAATCCAACGTCCCCGCTTGGGGAACGACATCAATCAACATAATAGTTATACAATCAAAATGCACAGCATAGAAAATACAACTCATCACATGGCAATTATATGACTGGGTACAATGAAATTCACACATAATACCCGAGGCTAGCTGAGACCATTTGTGGGGAGCCCCTAATTGAACATGTGGGGGTACCTCACTTTTGCGTCCGTGAGCCTCCCCTAGAAAAATTTCTTGGAGAGCACACTCTAAAGCGACAGTTACTGGCTCTTCGCTACTTCCTCCCCCTGGTGGAAGGAGTAGCACAGTGTCTCTGAATTGTGCCTTTACCCGGTCATCCGCGGCAGGGATGCGGCAGACCAGGAGGCCAGGACCTTTTCCGCGGTCCACGACTTGGCGAATGGTACACTCCTTTTTGGGCTTAAAGGAGGCAGCTTTCCCTGAATCTCTCTCCTCACAGTCTTTGTCCCTATATTTTTGTGAGGCTTCCACTGAGAAGCGAGCACTGGACAATGTCTCGGTTTCACCTGGCAGGGGGGAAAGAGTAGACACCTTACTCCTGCGGTGATTCACGGGGGCCAACAGGTCCTCGGGGATGCTGTCAGTTCCCACTTCGGTTGTCTGGGGACCTGTCCCCGGCACTTCTGGGGAAGTCCACTCACGTTCTGGGCACTCGGGAGCGTTGGATCCCAGTCCTGGGACCACTTGTGTCGGAGCGCACGGGCTCATACTCCGTTCAGAAGCCGCAACTCTGGCCTTCTTCACGGCCAGCTCCATCGGAGATTGTGGGGAGTTAGGGAGTTCCTTACCACTCCACTGACTTGGGATGGATTCTCCCAAGGAGGACACCTCCGCCAGGACGCGATGTAGAGGGGAGCCCTTCACCCAGGTAACCAGACTTAAGGAACCATCGTGCTCCGCGGTCACCTGGAGGCTCACCCCCGACACCCCTGGGGCAGTCGACTCACCCTCATCGTCGTTTGGTACTGGTCCCCATTCTAGGACCGATGGTACCTCGGTAGTAGGTCAGACTGACCATTGTAGGGCGCACGGGCCCACAGCAGGGTCCGCAACATCGGGATACACCTCCTCTAGGGCACACGGGCCCACAGCAGGCTCTGCATCCGTCAAGATAGGGTGTTCATTGCTGTCACTAAAGTGGTCCGCCGGCAGGCGCATCACCACAAGTGACTGGTCGCTGGATTCACTAGAAGGTGGGGGTATATACGCCTTACCCTGTGATTCCTCTGTATAATCGCTGAGGTGGTTCGCCGGTAGGCGCATCGCCACCGATGGGACTTCAACCTCGTCCCGCTCAGGAACCGGATCTGAAATGTTCACTCGGGCACACGGGCCCTCCACAACCGGTTGTTGGTAGCGGGAATCCCTAAGTAATTTCTCCCTGAAGACAGACTTAACTTCAGCACAACTCAGAGTGATATAGAGGTCAGGCTCCTCCTCCCTAGAACAGTCTGTCTCATCCACGTTTGGTTGAAAGTCACAGTGCTTGCTCCCCCTGGTGGACTCTGAAGGAGGGGCACTTTCTACAAGGGAGTGGTTCTGGCTCTGTGCTGAGTCACTCACAGTGCAGGGGCGGGGTTCAGGGTTTCGCGCCCAACCCGGACAATACTCTGCAACAATTTCTTGCACAGTCCTGGTGCTCTCCCGACTTGGCGGGAGCCGCCATCTTAGGTGTGACTCTCTGCTAGAGAGAGACTCCATTTTAATCACAGTCTCTGCAATTACACTAGGGCTCTCTTCTGTATAGATAGGGGGGTAGCCTTCTGGTTTTCCCGCCAATCCCGGACAGTTTTCCTCAACACAATCTAGTGCAGGCTTGCAGCCAGCAGCACGTGCGTTCTCCTGCTTTGGCGGGAGACGCCATTTTACTGGGTCTGCGTAGACTAGGGGGTACCCCTCAGACGGGCCCCCGGGCATACACAGGGCGGACGGTGCCTCTGCCAGGCATATATCCGCAGTGGGGATGGCCACAAAAAGTATCATTTTCCATAGGGCCGTGGGATCGTGTTCTTCTTCTAAGAAACATGCGTGCGGCCACTCTGGAATTTCACGCATATAGGACTGAACCTCAACCGCGGGCATAGTTGCGGGAAGGCCTCCTACTACCACTACCTGGCCAGGCTCCATATACTGCCTCAAAGCCCAGGCAAGGACCTCGTGTTCGGACTTCACAAACATGGCGACAAAAATAGGAATGGGACAATTTGGGGGAAAAAATGGAACAGAGCACCCCAGGTCTGGATCTCAGCAGCGCCTCCAAATGTAGCCCTCTTTCCCCCCCCCTTAAGTGAGATTGAGGTGGGTAGGTGTGTCTGACTACTTATCAGTGTGGTGCTATACCTGTTGGCTCACAGGAGGGCTGAGCTTCCGCCATGGGGAACCTGGGGCATTTATGCTAGGGGTACTTACTTCCAACGATGCAGCGCCTCCACCTGCGATGGCTCCCTCCCTAGGGGGAGTGGTTCCTCGCAGGACAATACCAATTAACCGATACTCACACAGATATATAATAACTTGGGACTTTACTGAACATGCATGAAAATAGATCACGGCAACATCATCATAACCTGTGTCCCTCTCTAGAGGAGACACTTACTGCGTCGCGCAGGACGCTTCCCAACACTAGGTGATCCCACCCAGTGTCCCGAGAATCCCCACCCAATGTCCCGCACTCTAATAGAGAACGTGGGTGACTGCGCAGTCACTAATTAATGTGTTAGGCCTGTTGGTGCACATATATATAGTGAATACCTTCCGAGCACTCCGATGCTCGGGTCCGCAACAATCTTCTAAAAGGGTCAGACGTGCGCTGCCTCCGTCTGATCCTATCCAGGTACTTCTCCAGGAACCCCAACGAGGGTCCCACCGCTTCACGGGAACACAACAGTCTCTCGGTAACACACCGTCTCACGGGAACAGCAACCGCCGCTATCCCTATCTATCCCTATCTATCCCTAACGTGACAGGAACCCTAACCTAGGGCCTGTCCTTGATGAACCGCAACCTGGGGTGGCTTGGGGAAAACTCCTAGGGCCTGTGGAATAATAACCTGCCCCACTCCCCTAACTCATCCCAGTCCTGACACTCACTGAACCCTAACACTAACACTAACACTACGCACTGCAAACTTCATAACGCGTACAGCCACTTGCTGCACACTATCACTATGCCTTCTTGTCAGGCCTCACAGCACTGCCAGCCGTGATCCTGACAAGACAGCACACAGACACGCACTAAGGGCAGCGTCCCTATCTGGGCCGTCCCTCAACACTTACCCACTAACCTGGTGGGGAGTTGGGGCCTTACTTGGGATGTGGGGACCTTACTCGATGCAGGAGCTGCATCTGCTCTCTGCACCCTTCCTTCCCTCACAGCTCCCCAGCTCCAACTGCCGTTCTCAGCGCGCGAAATGTATCTTATTGCTCCCTCTGGAGATCCTTGGCCCTTATTGGCCACACGGAGGCACCTGATGTGCTTGCCCCTAAGCCTCATGGGAGTTGTAGTCCCGTGGAGGCTGCAAATACATTGGGGCCGCGTGCGCACTTGCCCTGCGCATGCGCGAGTCTTTGGAGGCCACCTCAACCCTTCCTGCACTTTCCCTACACTCGCGCGACTTCTCCCTAGCTCTGGGGCCTTACCTGCGCCTGCGCGATCACTGCGCATGCGCGAGTCTCTCCGCAATGGCGGCGCCCTCCTCGCTAGCTGCCGGGACCGCAGCAACGCGATCGCGGCCTTAGCAACGGCCCGATCGCGTCCCCGGCAACCAGCCTGCTCGCGGAGATAGCACGCTACTCCCTGCTTCGGCCCCCACCTTTGGAAGCAGCCGTCGGGTCCGTCGCTGGCTCCGGCGGCACCCGCGACCACGCTGCTCCAAGGGAGGGGGGTCTCTAGGAGCTGCTGGAGACCTGGGTTACATATACATAAATATATCTAACATGGAAGCCGCTAATAAAAATGTCCTAAAAAGACAAAGTGCACAAAGGACTATCAACAGTGCAGATTATCCTCCAGATCATAAACTCTGCGGAGCAGTTCCCTCATTACCTTCTGCATTTGTTTGTCCTTACTTGTATGTCATTCTGCTTATGTTATTAATGTCACCCTGTAACCCCACTGTACCACGCTGCGGAATATGTTGGCACTTTACGAATAAAGGATAATAATTAACCTTTTGCTTCCACCACACGAAGAAATACTAGCACTCACAATTAATCACAGGAAACATAACTTGACCTCCCTTGCCACCTCTCACGTTCTGACCCGGCGTCCCACTCGCTCGCCGCTGGATACTGATGTCACCAGCACCCAGTTCCTAAAGATACCACGACCAGCACTGCCTTTACGCGTGTCACGGGTACACCCGCTTTACCGAAGGTACCTTTTGGAGTGGGGTCCTGACCCAGTAACATCAGAATCCAGCAGAGAGCCTAGACCACCATTAAATAATAAAACAAACTATGAGCCCAGAAGCAAAATGCAATACTGTACATATCTATACCATCTATCCCAGGGGTTGCCAACTCCAGTTCTAAAGAGCTACCAACAGGTCGGTTTTCCGGATACCCCTGCTTCAGCACAGGTGTCTCAATCAGTGGCTGTGACTGAACCACCTTTGCTGAAGCAGAGATATCCTGAAAACCTGACCTGTTGGTAGCTCTTGAGGACTGGAGTTAGCCACCCCTGGTTCGATCCTATAGCTGTGCATATTTAACAAGTGTTGTACATTGTTACTACGTGGGTTATTTATTGAGATCTCCCAGCTACAAAATTGAGGCAGAAAGTGGTTCAAATAATAGCACCAGATTTATTAAAGAAAATTCCAAATGAAAACAATGCTGGTTTTGATATAGATATAAATCTGGTGCTATTGCTTGTCTTTGCTTTGTATCCAGGAGACTTTTGACATAACCCACCAAGGGCCTTATAATTCCATGTACTCCAAAGTGGCCATTCGGGGTATTTTCGGCCGTAAATCTCCGTTGATAGGGATTTTTGGCCTGAGCCCTATTTTATCTGTTTCTCATAATGTGACATAAAAGCAGATCATTCCCGTCTGTCTCCTGTACATATTGGCTGAAGCTGTAGAAGGAAATAAAGGAAAACAATGTTTTCATAGGAAAGAAAATATTTCAACAGTCCAGCCCTCAGTGTATTCACATACATAAAAACAAATAATGCAAAAATAAACCCAGATGATTTCATGGTAAAAATGTCTGTGTAGTAAGGCAGGGGTGAGCAATGTTTTGATCCTGCGCCCCCCCCCCCCCCCTCTATGCTCACCTCCTGGCTTGCGCCCCTCCCCCCTCCTGTTCGGCTCCGGCATCAAATGACGTTGCGAGGTCATGTGACATCACGGTGCCATGGCAACGTGATGTCACGTGACCCCGCGGCGGCATTTGACGCCGGTTACCATTGCGACGCATCGCCGAAGATCAGGCAGGAGAAGCTGCAGAGGCCTCGCGGAGCCCCCCGGCACTTAATTTAAGTGCCTTGGGGAAGAGTACGGGACCTCTGTAGCTGCCGCGCCCCCTGGAAATTCTCCCGCCCCCCCCCTGTGGGGCGCACCCCCCCCACTTTGCGCACCCCTGTAGTATGTTAATGAGCCACCATCCCATACTCGAGGAACTAAACCATTTACTATTTTCTGTAACTGATATGCTGTTGAAATTCAAGGAAAGGGGAGAACGGAAAATTAAATGGTTAAATGAGAGGGCGGAGGGAAGATTTTCCATCACCGTATTTCAACAAAATATACATAGGTGAGAGGAACAGCAGATATTATAAAATACATATTACCAACACATTCCAGATACCATAATTTTCAGAGTCCAACCGGTAGCTACTTTTTAACAGCCACACAGGCTAAACAACAAGGAGAATGCGCATATCAGTCCCACTGAGACCACAAGGTCAAATTTAACTCCAGAGCCTGCGCTTCTATTTATCCAAGGGTGCCAAACCTTAAAGAAATGTTTAACTTAGTGCCCTAGGAAAGAGGTAAGATTCTCCACCAGCATTATACCCTTGATCCTCTGAGTAATCACTGATCTTGAAGGGGCAGCAAGTTTTTTCCCACGATGCAGCCTTAGCGCCTCTGGTCGCTGTAAGAATGAGGGTGACCAGTTTATGAGTCGATGACTTTGAATTGTCCATAGGCTTAGAGACCAACATTATCACCGGATCTAGGGGGATAGTAATCTCTAAAGTTTTTTTCTATTAACCTTCGGATTCTACCCCAATATCTAAGGGGGGGAAAAAAACAAAATGTGGGAGATATCCTAAACCAGGGGTTCACAAACTGGGGGGGGGGCGAGATTTTTTTTGGGGGGGGAGCGTGCCGCTTACGGAGGTCCCGCGCTCTTGCCCAAAGCATTTAAATGAAATGCCAGGGGACCATGCGAGGCCTCTGTTAGTTACCTTACCCTGACTCTGACGGCTATGTGCGACGCGTCACCATGGCAACGCGGTGACATCACATGACTGCGCTGCGTCATTTGACGCTTGAAACAAGGTAAGGGGGGGACACGCGAGCAATGGGGGAGAGCAGGCAGGGGGGTGCTGGGCAAAAAGATTGCACACCTCTGTCTATACTCTTTATTAGTCTTCCAGCTAAAAAACGGGGGCAACGCTGGTGCAAAAGAATGGCAGCTGATTTATCAAACAGGATTCCTTTTCTTTGAAAGATATGATGCGGTTTTCTGCACTGGTTTAGCAGCCAGGAGATTTTAGTGAATAACCACAAAGTAGACCGATCTTCAGATGCCAACGGTTTCATGGTTTGCATCCTATCATGGGAGCTTACTAAAGTCTCCTGGCTCCGCAACTGGGGCCACCCCAGTGAAAGAAACAGCACGCTGTGTATCAAAGAAAAAGTATACCGTTCAAAGATATATATATTTTTTTTTCCTTTTGATAAATCTGGTGCAATTCTTGTGCAAAAGTGTTGCCTGTTTAGCAGCCGATAAGCTTTAGTTAATAACCCCCATAGTATATGAATTGGTGAGTACGATAGTACCTCGATTCCAAGGGGGAGATTCACTAGGGTCTGTTGCGGGGGAACGCACCCGTTGCGGCGTTAACTGCTATTGATTTGAATGACAGCTAACGTCGCATCAACTGCCTAAACCTACAATGGACCAAAGTGAATCTCCCCCCTAATTCCTCCTATGACCACTCACAAAATCTCAAGCTGGCACACACAGGAAAGGGGACTCATATAGGAGGGAGACCGAATCATAGCGTGAGGACAAAGGAGTCATACACAAAGGACAGAAGATACAGTGGAGCCTGACGTGTCGGAAAGGTAGACGCAGAGAGGCTTAGCTATAAAACACCCAAGCTGTTATAAGATGTAAGGCTCCTTATTGCACAATCAAGTGAATGGATCTTAAGGTTCCTTTATGGCTTAACACCGCTTAGTATATATTGCCCTTGCCATTAATTGTTCCTGCCTAAATCTGTGTGTTGCCTTCTGATGCTAAAAACATAATTACATTTCCTTTTTCGTTCTACTAGTGTGAAGGTTGTTAATGCTATAAAGCTATCCATGTGAAATAACATTTTTGCATGTGCATACCTAAAGAAATCCAGACTCAACCGTGTTCCTATTAATATGGGGAGAAGCAGGATAAAACAGGGGAGAAGCAGGATAAAACAGGGGAGAAGCAGGATAAAACAGTTGATCCTTAGGGGGTCTTTATGATGTTCCCTGAACTGCAGAATGGTTGGCACTTTAGGGGCCCTAATGACGTTCAGGTAACAATCACTTTGCTTGTTTCAAGGGGAAATAATGTTTCATCGGAGCAGCGATCGCAGACAGAACTTTCGTTTAAGTCACTGGGGGCCCGGCCAGAACCATGCGGCCGCTACCCTAACCTGTCACGTGGTTGCAATCCTGGAAGAAGGTTTTTCAGCATTGTAAGGGTTAACATGCATTCATTTCATCTGTAAGGAACTTAAATTGTTAACTGCACCTGTAGCCAACGTTATTGCAACCCGTGGCTGCCTCCGGACGGTTAAATAGTGCAATATCCCTGCATCCTTTCTCGCTCGCGGCTAGTTCAAAACAATGGGCGCTTCCCCCTCTGGTGCGTTCTGAATTTGCAAAGACAATATACTTTTCCAGCACAACTTGAGGAGGTAGGTAGTGAAGAAATCTGGTGGAAGTTCCCGTGGGGTCTGCATTACAGGATCCCCCGAAAACTGCCATCAAACTGAAATCTATGTACATATATGGAGCGGGGAGACGGTACACAGCACATAGGATTGTTACAGATGCAGCCCTCTCTGCCCAGATGAGCGTACAATCTATGTTTTTGGTGACTGAGGCACAGGGAGATAAAGTGACTTGCACAAGGTCACACAGAGCTGACAGCAGGAATTGAACCAGATTCCCCTGCTTCAAACTCAGTGTCATTGTTCCTCAGGTTTGCCCCCTACCAGCTCCATATATTAAAACAGACCATATTGAAGAGGGGGGAGTTCACTTTCTACCCTAAAAGACGGGTGGCCAGAGAGAGCACCTTGGGTGGGAAAGCATTTGTGAAAATATTGAAACATTTGTTTGGTTCCGATTTTGCAGTCTATTGAAGTAAATGACACAAATTCCTTTGGGGCCGTCTCTACTAGTACCAGAGTGTACCAAAGGGAGTGACATGTTTAAGGGGTACAATCTGTGTGATTGATGCATTTTTATTAAAATCTGACACCTATAAGTATTTTAAAATATTTAGTAAACATTGCGAGCTGAGATTTAGGATGGGTTTGTGTCCTCTGCTACTCCCCTTTATCTGATGTCACTGTAACACACAACCAGAACCCGTCCTATCTTAATTGGCTCTCTGATAAGGACAGGATGGGAAGATAAATAGGTGACCCTGCTGTGTAAGGTAGATACTAATGGGTCATGTGAATCATGATGTTAAGAGGGCAAATTAAAACACTAGATGACTCATGAAAATGACTGTAACAAACAGTCAGACATGTCAAAAGTAGGCAAAAAAGTACATGTGTAAGGTAATCAACTGCTGTACAAAAATAATGAAGACAACTGAGCCAGGTAGATGTCCATCTGAACCTGGAACATAATACAAGGAGACCCAGGGTAACGGTTGATTACAGGGTATAACTGACAGGCAGGGTAAAAAAGGTAAAATGTCACATAACCATAAACACATAGAAATGGGGTTCAGATAAAGGGAGATAACACAAACTCTTCATTAAGCCCCTTTGGGGTGAGTGTTCCTAAAGTATAGATCCAACGAGATTCTCTTAAGAATCTCGTTGTCCCAATCTCCCCCTCTACTGTGGTTAGAAACCCATACAGACTGTAGCCATTATACCATGTGATTTTGTGTAGTGTTTCTCACAGTTTTCTTCCCCATTTACTCAAATGTGGAAGTTCTTTTGGTATCTAATTAGGGGGTGGCCCTGGACTTCTTTACCACACCCCTCTGTACAACTATTATTTTATCATTGAATAAATTGACTATAATAGACTACATCACTTCTACCAGGTCTATCTGAGTGCATTCATGAGGGAATCTTTTGTGTGTTTGTCTTACTATCCCCTTGTCCCTTTTTGCACCAGATGACCTATGATTATTTTCACATTACTCTATTGTACTGCAGCTGATGCGGGAGCTTTCCCCCCTCTTCCCCTTGTTCTTCAAGGACAAGATGGGATAAGGATAGAGGAAACCCATGATTGACAACTACTCCCCCATTCAGAGGCCCCATGAGAAAGGTAAATCATCTTTAAGTTTCAAAGAAAAAACAAAGTAGTTAAATCTGTGGTTAAGGTATGGTTCCATTTGTTTAAGGAAGTCAGTTAGTTTAAGGCCAAGTTCAGGGTGCATGCTGTAACAGCACCTGCAGTGGATGCAATAAAGGATCCTGTTTTATATACCCGTGCCTGAGTCTACAGTTTATTGGGTAGGTGTATGCTTGAAGACTGTTTGTGAGGATTCGCCATTCCGGTGGTTCTGTCCCCTTAACCCTCACCTGTTCGTCCGGATCTAGTGGCACTCAAAGAGGGCATGTCAGCGGTGGTTCACAAGCGCAGTGCGCGGGCTCCGTCGGTATCCGCGGTTCCCGTGTCCAGGGTGCGCGCTCCCCCCCAGGTGGCATCGACGCGTGACGCAAACGCGGTGCGCACTCTCCCCGGCGTCCTGTGGTCTCCGCGTCCTGACTCCGCCCCCACTCTGATGTCTGCACGGCGGTCACACACGTTCCTCCCTTCTCTCCTCGGGCCCCGCCTCCGGTCTCCGCCCCCGCACTGACGCGGGTACCGTGGCGCGCACGAATGGCGCGTGACCAGGTCGCCAGGTTGATGTGCGGGGCGCACGCGCTCTCTAGAAGTCCCACCCCCACTCCTAATCGGCTGCACAATAGTACGCACCTGCACGATCCAGTAGCCCATCAGTGAGGGCACCTCCACTTCCTGGTTGCTTCCCATTGGAGGGAGGTCCTATTTATACCGTCTGAACTCTCATTCATTGCTGAGTATAACTCCAGTTTTGTGACGCTGCATCGCACTGCTTCCAGTACCCTGCCTTGCCTGCCTGTTACCTTGCTGCCTGACCCTGCCTTGGACTTTGAACATTGTGATACTCTCCTGCACTGACCCTGGCTTTGGAATATGACGATCCTGCTCTCTCCTGCACCGACTCTGGCTTTGGCATTACGACGACTCTACTCTCCCCAATCCTGACCCCGGCTACGTGCCCCAACGATCCGCTACTCTCCGCTCCTTGACCCAGCAAATACCCCATTTACGCTGTCCTCTATAACCCCGACACGGCTTGCAAGACTATCCTACACTCTAGACGTGCCCTCGCAGTTGTGGTCGGCGTTCTATACCAATCCCTACCTCAGCCCAGCAGTCGCGCCTCGTTCGTGGTGAGCTACGCGTTACACAGTCATGCTGGGGACTGTCTCCATCACACCTGGAGCCTCCTATGACTGAAGGCGCTGACACCATGAGAAGAGCTTGAAGGATCACCAAAAGCCGTCCCGTTTCCCCTTACCATCACGGACGTTCATCTCTCCTGAACCCTCACAGGTAACAAGCCCCATGACACCTGTAGCTTTAGCAAGATCTCCCAGAAGCCTACAATTGAAGGTGCTGCTGAGATGCAGAACAGGGCAGGCTTTCAGGACAAGGCAGCAGTGCAGCACAGAAGAAGCAGGGTCCGGGCCCCTGAGGCTTCATCAGGGACCCTGAGCACCCATTTCAAGTTAAGGAAGGGGGGAACCTCTCTCTGAAGCTACACCAGGGAGGGGGTGATATAGACCCTTACCAAAGATAAAGACTATGTTTAGGCGTACCCTGAGGGAATTGTTCCAGGGAGCGTGGATACCCTTCATAAGAGAAAAAAAAGAGACTGTTGGGGCGTATCCTGTGGAAAATTGTCCAGGGAGCGTGTACCCATCTAGCTGCATAAAATTCTGTGTAAGGAACGGGCCCAAGGCGTCGCCAGGGACCCGTGTTCCTTTTGCCCTCATGGACTGTGCTATTGTGCTCAAAATGAAGTCCACCGCATGGACTGTGTTCTCAAAATGATGTTCCCGCCAGAAAAACAGGACCGCATGGGCTTGCAGCAAGTTGCAAACTATTTTATGCAGATTCAGTTGCAAGCTATTCTGTGCCAAGCAAACGCCCCATCCGATCCTCTCACCAGGGTGGAGTTATTGTGTTGGTGGTACAGTATTGTAGAGTTATGTGTTGCCAGTAAAGATAAGTTGTTATATCCCCGTGTAAATATTTATTCTTTACTGTGTTCCTGATCAAAGAGGGTAATATAACTGCTCACCTATATCTTATTTGTCCTAGTTGTGAAAGGGTAGGTGCAAGGGAGGTAAACAATATATGTATAACAGAGAGAACTCAAAAGAATGGGTTCAAAGCACCCCACTATTTGCACTCATTACCTAGATAATAAACAGATGCCCCTAATGCCAAATGATCAGATCCCTTGCCAGGGAACTGTAAGCGACGCTAAAACAAAAAAGTTTTATTACACAAATCATTAATACACTCAATAGTTAAAATATATCAAATTCCCCACGAAGGAGTGATGGAGAAGATGGGATTATCTTATCTACATTACTATATCACGTCAATACTCAGTTAGAATCCCTATCTTCCCCTGTAGTTGGTATAGTCATGCGATATCCACTGATTAGTACTGATTAGTACAAGTGGGATTGTGATTACATAAAGTTGCAGTTTACATAGTGTGAGTTTGCAATTAATTATTGCCTGTTGTCAAGGTAGATATAATGCCCAAACTTAAAGTACACAGTTTCTGTGTTCCTGGGAAGGGGTTATCCAACTACGCTTGGATCCCTCCCAGGTGGAGGCACTGTCATCAGAACACAATCACCCCAGGCTCCCTGCAGCGGAGGATCAGGCCTCCTTTAAGCCACTCAGGTAACGCATCACACATAGTTTCCCTTAGACACCGGGAAAGGGGGCTACAATTACATTTTTAATGACTTTGTCTTCTTGATCCATTTTGCAAGATCACTAAAATATATAGCTAACAGGTAAAAAGACTACAAGTATATCATTAGCAAACGAAAAGGGACCAAAAAAAGCAAATATGGGGGGGAAGGAAAAAAAAGCTGTGTGTGCGGTGCACGCGCATAGTAAGTGAAACTTCTTTGACTTTTGTCACAGAAATTGACTTATAACGCGCGTGCTCGGCACACATGTGTCAGTCAGTGTATGTGTCAGTCAGTGACTATGTATGTGTGTCAGTCAGAGAGTATGTATGTGTGTCAGTCAGAGAGTATGTATTTGTGTCAGAGAGTATGTATGTATGTTTGTGTATGTATGTGTGTCAGTCAGAGATTATGTATGTGTGTCAGTCAGTGTGTGTATGTGTGTCAGTCAGTTTGTGTATGTGTGTCAGTCAGTGTGTGTCAGTCAGTGTGTTCATGTGTGTCAGTCAGTGTGTACATGTGTGTCAGTCAGTGTGTGCATGTGTGTCAGTCAGTGTGTGTATGTGTGTCAGTCAGTGTGTGTATGTGTGTCAGTCAGTGTGTTCATGTGTGTCAGTCAGTGTGTGCATGTGTGTCAGTCAGTGTGTCAGTCAATGTGTGTGTGTGTGTCAGTCAGTGTGTGACTGTGTGTGTCAGTCAGTATGTCTCTCTCTCTGTTGTGTGAATGTCTCTCTGTGTCGGTCAGTGTGTGTATGTGTGTCAGTGTGCGTGCGTATCAGTCAGTGTGTGTGTGTGTGTCAGTGTGTGCATGTGTGTCAGTCAGTGTGTGCATGTGTGTCAGTCAGTGTGTGCATGTGTGTCAGTCAGTGTTTGCATGTGTGTCAGTCAGTGTGTGTGTGTGTGTGTCAGTGTGTGTGTGTGTGTGTGTGTGTGTGTGTCAGTCAATGTGTGTGTGTGTCAGTGTATGTCTCTCTCTCTGTGTTGTGTGAATGTCTCTCTGTGTCGGTCAGTGTGTGTATGTGTGTCAGTCAGTGTGTGTATGTGTGTCAGTCAGTGTGTGTATGTGTGTCAGTCAGTGAGTGTATGTGTGTCAGTCAGTGAGTGTATGTGTGTGTGTCAGTCAGTGAGTGTATGTGTGTCAGTCAGTGAGTGTATGTGTGTCAGTCAGTGTGCGTGCATATGTGTGTCAGTGTGCGTGTGTGTGTGTGTGTATGTGTGTCAGTTAGTGTGTGTGTCAGTCAGTGTGTGTGTATGTGTGTCAGTCAGTGTGTGTGTGTGTATGTGTGTCAGTCAGTGTGTGTGTGTGTATGTGTGTCAGTCAGTGTGTGTGTGTGTGTGTGTGTATATGTGTGTCAGTCAGTGTGTGTGTGTGTGTGTGTGTGTGTGTGTGTGTGTGTGTGTGTCATTCAGTGTGTGTGTGTGTGTGTGTGTGTCAGTCAGTGTGTGTGTGTGTCAGTCAGTGTGTGTGTGTGTGTCAGTCAGTGTGTGTGTATGTGTGTCAGTGTGTGTGCATGTGTGTCAGTCAGTGTGTGTGCATGTGTGTCAGTCAGTGTGTGTGTATGTGTGTCAGTCAGTGTGTGTGTGTGTGTCAGTCAGTGTGTGTGTATGTGTGTCAGTCAGTGTGTGTGTGTGTGTGTGTATATGTATGTGTGTGTGTCTGTCAGTGTATGTGTGTCTCTCTTTCTGTGTCCTGCCCCCTCTCTCCTGACTCCCCCCCCCTCAAAGGCAGGCAGAGCTGCGGACCCGTGGCGGCTCTGCCTGAGACTCTCCTCCTCCTCTCACACCCCCTTACAGACAGGCAGAGCTGCGGACCCGCGGCGGCTCTGCCTGAGTCTCTCTTCCCCCCACCCCCCGGCGAGACGCGGCCGCACCGGGCAGATACCTTAATAAAGGCCCCCCCCCCCCCTCCGGAAGTGCTGCGTGGGCAGAGGCAGTGTCGGCGGGGGAAGGGGGGCAGCGCGTCATCGTCAGCGGGAGCTGGCTTCGAGGGGAGCGCTGCAGCGATCCCCTTCTGATGGTGCTGTGGGGTACACAGCTCACTCTACCCCCCCCCCCCCCTGTTCCATGCCTCGGCCGAGGGAGGTCAGCAGGGAGTGGCGGCAATTAAATTTTGAGGGCTAGCGCCGCCGCCGCCGCATGTCAGAGGGTGGGGGGAGCAGAGCTCGTTAGGAGCTGCGGCGGCGAGTAAATATTGAGCGGGACGGGGACCGTTTGGGGGGGAGCAAAGATGGTTAGGAGCGGCGCCGGCGCCGCCGCATATGATTTGCCAGAACACAGCCTGGCCTCAACTGCCAGCACTGTGACGTCAGCACTTTGACGTCACATCCGTTTCATTTTCTATCCCCACAATCCATTTTTGTCCCATTAGGAATGAGGTGCCACAAAAAAAGTTTCACTTAAAAAAAAAAAAAAAAGAAAATAAGCATTTCTATGTACATATTACAACATATATAAAAGGCAGCAAAAAAAAATAAAAGAGAAGGATCCAGCAATTAGACAGAAACAATGAAGGGTTAAAGAAATTACTATATATATTATATATGAAGTTGTACTAGAAGGCAAAGGCTGCCATAATGCCGCCGCCGCCGCCTCCTCCTGTTACAATTAATAGAGGTTTACACTCTGCGCCGGTCTTTGCGTGACACAGGAAGGTAGGACAATTCAACGCCAGGAACCTTTCTGTCCACGTTCCAACAGATCGGGGGGAAGCGGGGGACAATCCAACGAGACGGCACCGGAAACGCCTCTTCACCTAACTGCGCGTGCGTGCGGGAAACCCTCGCAGCTTCCAAACCCGAGACGTTCGCTGCACGCGGCGCATTATAGAGCGCGGGATTTACAACGGCTTATTTTTTAAGCCGTTAACACCCCCTCTCCGTATAACGCTTTGTTTTTAAGTTGGGGGGGGAAGGGTACAAGCGGTTTTTTTTTTTTTTTTAAACAAATTCAGACACGATGCATCGGCAGCACTTCCGTTCCCCGACCCCTCCTTTCCCCGGCGCTGCAGCAGGGAGCCCGGGCTCGTTCCGCAGCCCTCCTCCTCCTCACGGCGTCGGGTTACCGGGTCCCATGCTGCCCCCGCCGCCGCTGTCAGGCTGGGGTTACGGGAGCCCCCACAGCCCTCCGTACGGGCAGAGGCCTCCCAGGCCTTACGGGAGCGGCGGCGGCGGCGGGCTGTCCCCGCGCTCCTCCCCCACAGGGGGGGCGCAGGCTTTCCACGGGGGGAGGTTCGGGAGCGTGTCTCCGGGGGGCGGCTCTACACCGCCTCACAGGTCCAGCCCTCGTTATAACGTGTCCCCCTACAAGTCCCCCGGAGGAGGAAACTCGCAGCAGTACTACCAGCAACACCAGCACCGCGGCTTCCCCTCACCGGGGGGGCAGCAGCAGCAGCCTAGGAACAGTTATCAGGTATGGAGGGGCTGGGAGGAGAGGAAGGGACCTGCCTACGAGGAGGCGGAGAGAACCTGCAGCGCTGCAGCCCGGGCAACTTCATATATAGGGGGGGAGGGGTCCAGCCAAAGTGGACGAGGAGCAGCAGGGGTGCAGGAACTATTTTTGGGTGGGGGTGCTGTACATGTACTAAGTTCAGGGTAGAAACTACATCCACGGGCTCCTGCAGCCCAGCGATCTGTGCCTTAGTTGCAGGAGTTGGGGCGTGGTGAACGTGTCACGGAGCTGGTTCGCTGAACCAGCTCACGTGACGCGCGACTGCAGTCCCAAAAATCAATTCCAGTTGTGGCGGCAAAATGTTGCAGCGTCAACGCTGTACTTTGCCGCCGGGTGTAGTTTTCAGTTTGAAAACACCCACCGAACAAACCGAAATTGTGACGAATGTGCGCGCGCGCACACGTCGCATAGTATTCACCCTGAACTCCGCCTAAGGCTGTGTTCAGGGTGGATACTACGCGATCGGCACACTGCAATGTTTTTAAATGGACCATGTTGCATTGCAGCTTCTTGTGGCGGCAAAGTACAGTGTTGGCGGTGATGTGTTCAATTGTTTTGGTCATGTTAAAGCAACAATCAACATTTTTACCCCCTCCCCACCCTAGTGCAGTGGCTGCCAAAAGTTTTTACATGGTGCACCCTTGTTTTGTTCTGCAAACCCTTAATTAAACTTATTGCCTTCTTACCGACTATATTTTTAACTAAACTGTGACCGATCCCAGGCAGGATAGTGTCCTGAGCTTGTTGGAAACACACGTAAGGCCCCAAACAGCGCCTCGGTTGGTGCAGACAGCATGAGTGGTATAGCTGTCAATTACTGCGAGAGCTTCCAAAGTCACATCCCATAATGCCTTGCTGCTGTGGTTGCAAAGCATTGTGGGGAGGGATTTTGGAAGCTACTGCTGTAAATGATAGATATACCAGCCATGCTAGGGTGCTGTTTTGGGCCTTACTAAGTGCACAGTCCTCACACAGGCTGTACACTATATACTGCTTGGGATCTGCCATTACTTTTTTTTTGCGCAAACCCCTTGGAGACACCTCACAAACCCTGCTGGGAATCACTGCTGGTCCCCTCTTTTTTTTTTGTAACATAATGGAGGGGGAGGAATCTCTGGAGCTTAACAGTTTTAATTTTAAGACTTTGGGCACCCCCTGGTTCCTGATTTACTTACAGGTGTAGTTACCATGTCTGCCCCTCCAGGGCAAACAAAACAGGCGTTCAAGTTACCTGTGTCACAGGACAGGAGGAAACTTCCTGATGGACAGCTGCTTAAACCAGGAAGTGATACTGGTTCGGCTCTGGGGGACCCTCTGTTATCCATCCTAGAAGGGGGGGGTTTTACAAGCAGTTAGGGAGGATTGCTGCTTTAAAGCTGGGATACCATGTAGCCGGCAAAAAAAACCTAACCATTTACTAGTTAGTTGATGTACTTAAAGCAGCAATCCGTAACATTCCTTATAAATTATTTTTTTTAAACAAGATTCAAAACAGGCCTCCGGCCCTAAGCTGCTCTATGTTCAGATTCCCCGGTTCCTGTGATACTTGATTTTAGAGAGGTGCATTTCCTGATTTCCTGGTGCTAGCAGTCATCCAATAGGTTAACCTGCAACGTTGTCAGTTGATGCTTCTTATTGGCCTGCGATTTGGGGCTGTTTTATTTCCTCGGAGTGGGAGGAGAAAACAAAACCGAAAGCATTGCATATACCGGAGATGAAAATAGAGCGGTTCCCAAGTGAAGTTACTCGTATGACTTCCTGGTTTCTACAGGGGGTTTAAATTGCCGTCCAATAGGCGTCTTATGGGCCCACGTGATGCAGGAGAAATTAAACAGCCATTCTGTTTTCCCTGGAGTTGCAGAAATAGTGGTAACTTCACCGTTATGTATCTCATGAACCAAGGGGTGCCCAAAGCTGGAAAAAAAAAGTGTTGCTCCATTCTGGGGGAGAAAAGGAGACTGGTGATTAAAGGAGTAGGGTAATTGCTGCTTTGAGAATATTTTTAGTTGTCAGGTTTGTGTAAGAAAAGGAAACGTTTACCCAAGATGTAAGAAACTTGTCATTTTGAAGATGCAATCCCTAATGCTCTAGTTTGGAATAACACATTTTGTTGCTAAACTCTTTCCACAAAACATTGTATGCTCTGTGCAGTGATTTTTGTGGCGTTTTCTTTTTGGCCTTTTCATTCATGATGTAACACCACCAGAGAAAATGTTATTGAAAGATGGCATAGAGCATTTGCTCTCCTGTTATTTTTTTGTTATATCACCAATCTGTGGTGCCCTAACCGCTGGACGGTTTCTAAGATTACCACTGAACAAGAATACTTGCCTCTTGAAGGAAAAATGGCTGCCGGGATCATTTTCACTCTAGTAGTCAATAGAAAGTTGCAGTGTCATCAGATGGTTGCAGCTTTCTATTGGTGACCCCAAAGCTATCTTTTTTTTTTTTTGCCCACATTGGCACAAAAAAGTCATTATCTAGGGGTCTGAGGGATTCACCAAGGTTGGAGGTCAGGAGATCAGCACCAGAACACTATGACAAAATAAATGGGGGGGATTACTGCTTTAAATAAGAAAGTGCTTTCCAAAATTGTGTACAAGAGATTGCACCTTTGACTCTCTCCACTCAGTAAAAGGAACATGGCGCATCATCGAATAGTGATTTTGAGTGTTTACACATCCAACATATATAGCTCCTTTAAGCAAACAAGCAATGTCTGACATTCCACTTGGCGAAGGATTGAAGTATTATTGCCTGTCCGAAGTTCAACTGTCTAAGGGTAATATATTGCACTTTTCAACCCATATGACATAAAAGGGCTCAAAAAGAGAAAAACACAATCTATCAATTAAAAATTTATAAAATTGACTTGGTAAAACTTACATAATAAAAGTAGGATCATGTATTTATTATGCAAGTCAATTTTATACATTTTTCATTGATTGAGGATTGTTTTTTCTCTTTTTGCGCCCTTTTATGTCATATATATATTCCGGTTTTACTCCGCTGATCACAGGAGAATATGAGCTGCAGAGGGATAACCGTGTATATTGGATATCAAGGGACTTTTTTGGGACAGCGCGCGCTCGGCCTTTTTTTTTTGTGGACTTTTCAACCCATGCAATATAACACACATCAGCAGTAACGTGCCATATGGTTGACATTTATTAGTATAAACTTATGAAACCACAATTCAAAGCATCTTAAATTCCACTGACGTGTTCTTATAAGATTTACATACATACACTTACCAATGAGGAATAAGCTCCTCTCATGGGGGTTGGAGAAAAACATTAACAATCAGTATCAACCAGGTAACAGTTCTAGAGGTTCTCTGGTCTCCTCCTCGCCGTGTTTTAGTCCGGAAAGAGAGTTTCTCTCTGCTACCTCAAATGATTTCCTTGTGCATCATAGATATTGGCACACGGTCCACAGATGTGCGCTGTCCAGAAGGAAACCAGTAGTTGGTTTACCTATAGTGTTTTGCTTTTCTGCTAAAAGTGGACCCTGATAGTATGCAATTCAAAGAACTGTTTACCTAGAGACTCAGAGAACATCCTGGGTTTTATTCCTACCATGCACCAAGAAGGCTAAGGCCTCTGGCATTGTCAGCGCTTATGCGCTTATGCGCTGACCCGTGCTGAGGCGCGCTGCTGCTCGGCAGTGAGCCCCTGCAGCCACAATGAGAGCGGCTTTAGCAGGGGCTCGCTTACGCTTCCGGAAGCGTAAGTCTTAGCTAAATTTTAAATTCAAGCGCTCAAGGGAGCGCAGGGCCGGTCACCTGAGCGGTTCGCCCAATGAGGGCGAACCAGCTCCGTGACGTCACAGGCCCCTCCTCCCCCCCCCCCCCTAACACGCCCCCGGACGGCGCGCGGACCAAAGCACCCGCTTTCCCTCAGCCTCCGCGCGCCACTGCATTGTGAGATTAAATGCCGCTTCGGCAGTGAGGCCATTATTTTGGTACCGTGCATCTGCATCACGGGGGCTCTTTTTCTTCTGTGATCTTTGCATTAGGAACATTTAATGCCTCTGCTGAGGGTACCTGTTGTGGCATCTGTAAGAGTGTTACTACTCTGTAGTAAGAACTGGCTTCAAATACTCTCCCTACAGGGCTTGTTTTCCACCACCTCTATTAGGAGGGCTTTTTTTTTTTTACAGCTACTTACGGCAGCTTTTATACTCATAGGGCATTTAACCTCTTAGGCCTGGGACATAGTAGTGTGAGCAAGGCTGAGCCCTGCAGCTGCAATGAGAGTGGCTTTAGCAGGGGCTCGCGCACGCTTGGGGAAGCGTGTGTCTCAAGAAGTTTTCAGATTTGGCGCTCGCCGGAGCGCAGGGCCGGTCACGTGAGCGGTTCGCCCAATGAGGGTGAACCAGCTCCGTGACGTCACTGGCCCGCCCCCAGACACGCCCACGGATGGCGCGCTGTGTAAGGCCAGGGAAAGCACCGCTTTCCCTGAGCCTCAGCGCGCCTCCGCCCGGATACAATGACTATGTCCCAGCCTAAAGCAGTTTCTTTGTTTTTTGCCCATCTTCTGTGTTTTGTTAGTCGGGAGATAGCAAGCCATCCCTTTATAGCTACCTCTCCCCCCTTTCCCTCACCACAGATGCCAGCTAAAATGGGATCCCATCCCTGCTTTGGAAGGATACCAATAACCTAAATGAACCTAATGCCAAGAATACTTTTTCTACCAGACATTCCCAATTCAAATTCAAAATGGTGTTTTCTTAGTAGACCTGCAGAGAGCCATTAACAACTCTGTATGGGAAATGAAGATGTAAATGCTCAATTTTAACCAGGCCAATAATAAATGGAGGTCTAAGGTTGCCATGTCTGAAGAGATATTATTGGGCTGCCCAAATATCTGATATAGCTCAAGACCTCTTCAATTTGGTGTTAAGAGGTGGGAATGTAATTGTAGTGAGTGGCCTCTCCAAAGGCATTTCCTATCAGTTTAGAGATTACATACATATACAGGCAGTCCTTGGTGATCCAACGGAATCCATTCTGGAAGTAGCGTTGGATAGTGAAACCGTTGTAAAGTGAGTCCCATGTTAATCAGTGGCAGTAAGTGTTGGATATGCCATTTGTTGTAAAGTGAAATGTTGGATAGCGAGGACTTTGTAGATACAACTGCGAAACGCGTTAGTCAATTTCAGGAATAGTTCTCTTTTTTCAGACTGAAACAATACCATTTTTCCAGATATGACCTCTTAGGCCGTGCATATACCCAATGCGGCCGGGCGTGCAACGCCAAAACAAATGCATGTTTTGCACTGAGAGCGCACATAGTGCGCGCGAATGAGGCGGCCAAGCGCGTGAATTTCGAGCAGATCCAAGAAACGAATTTTTCTGGAGTGACGGCTGCGTCATGTAAGCGGTTCAGCCAATGAAGGTGAACCGTTCACGTGACATCATGGCCATGCCTGCGGCACGCCTCTCAATGTCATCCGCAGTGCAGGTTTTGGGCGTGCGCATCGCCCTGCCGTTGATTCTACATGCGTGCGTACACTCCTTACATAGATATTATAACCCTTTTACACTTTGAACATGTGCTCTTGAAACAGATAAGTGTCTAATCTCTCAATTATATGTAGAATTGGCACCATCGGAGTTTAGAGGACTTGGAGAATGAGCTTTGATTTGATTGAGACCAGGAATATTGGGATGATAGGTGAGAATTGCTAAAAAGCTCCATTTGTACGCTGTATAAGGAGAATTGTTTAGTTTTCACCAAATTAACCCCAACATCTCAGCCATGTCTTGGAAGAACTGTGGCCTTACTGGCATGTATTACTATATTTGGTGCTTGTCCCAAGATTTCCCCAATGGGGGAAAAAATCTTTTAAAGTGCTTTCTGAAATGTTTGGCATTTCCATTCCTTCTGACTCGGATGTGGCCTTGCTGGGACAATCTGCACAAGGGCGCTTTATAGGAAGGAGGATACATGATGTAGATGGATACTTATTGCTGCTAGGTGTGCCAGGTTTAGCAGGTGAAAGAGATTTTATTTCTATTTCTGAACTTGTGCTGCTTATTTGGTTTACATGATCTGAAAGACTTTATTTTTCTTAATGTCCCTGTCTGCTGGTAGGGCTTTTTAAAGATGCCTCTTTATGCTTCTGCCTCGGAACTTAGAGGGTTTTTTAATGCGTTGTGGCTATTTTTTTTCCTCCATCTTCCCTGTTTTATAAGCTTGCCTCAGTGTAGAGGGGGTAATACTCGGCAGTTAAGTGCTTTGCCTACTACCTCAGCTTTAAGAATTACCTTTGCCCACATATGACTTTTTGCTTTCAACCATGTGTTGAAGGCTTTATTTTTTTCTGCTACCTCTGCACAGATGGGATGGGGCTTGTTTGGACCGCCTAATTAAAAGCCTCCTCTGCACAGACTGGGTGGGCTTGTTTGGACCGCCTAATTAAAAGCCTCCTCTGCACGGGAAGATATATTGTTGCTGCAATACTATGTTTAAGCCCTCAGTTGGCTTTGAGGGTTAGTGTCTACACCAGGACACTTATATTGTTTCCCCTTCTTGGCAATTGGTGTGCCTCTATCTATCTATACTGCTACTGCATCAAGGGAGGGTTTTGGCCACCGCCTCCAGAAGGCCCTCTAGTACACCTGACAACAATTAAATCCCTGCCGGCTGATAAATAATCCGTTAACTATATTAGAGCCTCCTACGTGCAGGAAAAGACAGTGAAAGAGCTCTGCTAGAGAGGGCTTTTTGTTATGGAATTTCCTTTACACCTCAGGCTTTTATTTTTGTTGCACATAAAGCGAGAAGTATATATGCAGCGAAGGTTGTTTTTCCTGCTGTCTGCACTATAAGGATTTTGTTTCCTCTGCTTCTACCACGTTAGTGTTTTATCTTTGTTGCTGCCTTTACAGCGAGTGGGTATTTTGCCCATGGAGGGCTTTTTTCCACTGCAAACAATACTGTACTCTAAAAACTGCACAGGTTGAAGCTGGATGAATGAATATACCAATGCAGGTAGATCAAATAAAATCAGATTGAAGGGCTCAAAATGTAATCCTCAGTGAATTCAATTTCAATTGGGTTCAGGCCAAATGCACCCGGGTTGCTGCTCTTCACAGAATCCACAAATTATTTCTGAAATATATATTCCGATGCAAAAGCGGAAACTGTGTAAAAACTACCATGCCATGTTTTACTTTCCAACTGTGAAAAGACAAACGTTCCGCTCTAAAACAAGAAGCACATACGAATGCTATTGAACTGCTGCTACATGCGGTTTCCTTTCCTCCCTGTCTACGGCGTTCCCTCTTCCTGTTCCGCTGATATCATGGTCTCGGCCTCAGCACTGCAGGCAGGGATACATCAGGAGATTTGAGCGTTCAGCAATCTGCAGCTTGGGTACCAAGATCAGCAATGGATGGACCTCTACATGTTTTACGGATGGTACAGCTCTGGGTGGTGGTTGTGACTATTTTTATCTGTTCTTTCTGTACTGAGAGGGTTTTATTGCCTCTGCTTTCGGTCTTGCCTGTTTGTCATTCATTCCCCCTTTTTTAAGGGTTGCCTCTGATCCAGGAGTGTATTTTACTGCCTCAAGGCTAAAAGGTGTTTTTGTTTAGTACCTCTACATTAAGAGCATTGTTCTGCTGTTGACCTTGCACTTTTGGGTTATTTTGTGTCTGTTCACATTCCATTATGTACAAACATATTTTGCATTTCCACCATGCACGGGGCCACACAGTCTGCAGGCTGACACTGTATGGCTCTGCCACCTTTAGAAGTATGCTGCATCCAGGACTATACACAAACTATTGCATTAAAAGGTGTACAGTTTACTGTTACAAATAAAGTAGAAATTCGGTATGTGATATCTTTGCCTTTTCAGATAGTTCTATATATTTAACTTTTGTTTGCCTAGTCTGTTGCTTTGAGCTACACTGTGGCACATGTGGCTATGTTTATGATTTTGCTGCTGTGTGGATGGCCTTCTTAGGCCGTAATTATACAGCATGCGATGGCACTCGGGTGCGTGCCAAGCACAAATTGCCTAATGCCTATGAGGCCGTGCGCACGACCTGGCGCGACCACGATTTGAACAGACAAACATTTTTGTCTTTTCAAGCGCAGCTGCATGACGTGTCCGCCACGCCTCTCCAATCACCTGCAGCCAAGTTCACAGATCGCTGGGGCTGCAGGAGTGTGCGAGGCTATTTGCTCCGTTGCGCATTTAGTATAATCTTGGGTATAGAAGACGCCACCATGCTTTTCCACGTTGCCATTCTTGGGACATTGCCCCAGTAAATCAACTGGGGCATAGGGCACTATTATTTTGGACTTGCTGCAAAGAATGTGTTTTTTCTGCTAAGGTGATTGATAAGTTGGGCTATTTTTGAATTGGCATAGATTTCAGATTGCATCACCATACAAAAGCCCATTTCCATCGTTTTCTGCTTGAATGTTTTTGAATGGACATGATTTTTCTTTCACTGTGAATAATTTTTCAAGGTGTAAATTGGTAGTATGTATTCTAAATAAAAAAAACATTCCTTCTAGGATAGTAGATTATAATTCCCCCATCCTAAAACAAGGCCGCTTTGGTCGTAGAGAGTTGAAAGCAATGATTTTTATTTTCTTGTCCTGCCAATCCAGTACATCTTGACCTCCCAGATTGAGTTTGTTTTGTGGGCTAACTACACGTCTTTTTAGGGTCATTTTGAATCCAGTATCAGTGTGCTGGACAGTAAACTGGGGTGAGGAACATCTACAGAAGTCTAATTGTTGCTTTTATTAAATTATTTTTGTGCTACCCCTGCATGGCTAGTCGAGCTTTATCCGTAATGTTGTATATGGACATTGAGGGTCTAGAAGAAAAACATTTGATAAGGATTGGTATATGTATCTATGTTTCTTGCTTCCCCCCCCCCTCCCAAAAAAAAAAAATGTTCGTCTTGTTTTCTAATTTATTCTAAAGTTGAATTGACTGTCAAATATTGTTTTCATTCCTAATCATATACCTTCTATATATAGTTGGTAACAAAAATGTCAGGGCTAAGTAAAACTAGACACAGGAAAAGTAGCTTTAAGACCTACTTGTATCTCAAATAACTGTTTTCTAAAGTTGCTGATGTATTTGAGCTTAAGAGGGTGGCTTTTTTTTTTTTTTGGATATCTTTCTATCTCTCTGCCCTTATCTCCCTCAACCAAGCCCCTCCCTCTTGTCTTTCTGCCCTCAATGCTCCCTACACTAGTTTCTCTTTCTAGATGCGTGCTCCTCTCCTCATTTTAAGTCTGTTTCACTGTGCCCCCTCCTTTTGTCATTGTTTGTATCTCTACCTATGTTGTACGGAGTTCAGCGGAACCTGGAAGCTGCATCCACAAAACTCCCCATACTGCAGTTGATCCTCCGTGGCAAACCTGCTTTACTGTGCTGGAACAGAGATTGGCTCGGCTCAAATGAACAGGACTAAAATCTTCCCCATCACAGAAGAGCATGTTCACCACGTATTGAATGTGGTAAAGAACCCTCTGTGTTTGTGACAACATAGGAGTATGCACATTGGCTGTGGGCTTGCACATGCGCTTCCCAGGTCCTGCCGCACTTCAGTAATTTCCTGTGAATGTAGCAAAAGCAGCGCGCAGTAAGGAGCACGAGGAAGTTGTGAAGGGAAGTAGTTAGATGTCCTGGGTGACTGAAGTTATTTTAAGCCTTTTATTATGCACTTCTAAATGAGAAACTTGGCTTCTCTTCGATTTAGGTGAATCAGAAGTGTACTGTAGACGGGTGCGCAAACTGGTGGGCGCAAACTGGTGGGCGTGAGATTTTGTGGAGGGGGCCCCCATCGCTTACAGAAGCCATGTACTCTTGCCCAAAGCATTTAAATGACATGCCATGGGAGGCGCTAGGCCTCTAAGTTCTCTTACCTTGTCTCCGACGGCTTGGACAACGAGACGTCACATGACCTCGCAGTGTCATTTTACGCCAGAGACAAGGTAAAGAGAGAGGGGCGCAGGGGGAAAAGGTTGCGTACCCTTCCTTTAGACCATAATCCAACCTTTGCGCTACCTATAAACTACATTTAATATTTTGGCAATCGGGCGAATGTTTTTTGCAATTACCTTTTTAACATGGTCATGTGAAAACTAAAACGCGTGTTCTCTTTGGGTATAGAGGAGCATTTCATTCAGCAGCATCAGATTCAGAAAGCACACACTGATTACCACTTATTTCTACCTTTACTTTTGTCTAAAGTGAGAAGTGATGCCTTTAAGAGAGAACTAGTGGTTCAAGAGTGAACAAATTTTCATAATCACAAAGGTTCCTTCAGGCAGATTTTGATCAATTAAGTTGAAATCTTTTTATACAGAAATTACACCCTACTAATGGTCCTGATATACAGATATAAGTGCGTATGATACACAAAGTACTGTAACATGGAAAGGCAAATAAAGCTCATAAAAATGCGTCAGGAATTGGGATGTGTGAGGTGTCTGGTCTAGTTAGTGTAATGCAGCAGAACAGGTAGGCAGGTCAGTTTCTTACCCTTACTGAGTGTTCATTCTTATTTCAGCCAATACATTGGTGAAAAAGACTGGTCACATTGCAAGATAAGTTCTACTTCCGACATGCACAACAAACTTATGTCCTGCATAGGAACAACCTATTTTACCATGTAGAAGCTTAGTCATAAATTCGCAAAGTGGGAATTTGACGGTTATTTGGAAAAGATGAGGTGGGTGGTAGGTTTGGGAGTTATGTTGTAATTGGGCTGCAAGCCTTTATCTTCAGCTGCATTATTGGATATAATATTTGTAGAGCACTCTGTTAAGGGAACATTTATTGAATCTTTCTTTACCTGATGATTTTCTTTCCAAGGGTTCACCCAGGACATCTACACCATTTGGTACAGCGCATGGCAGAGGGAAAAGAGTGTCTAATGATGTGGAAAACTATTACAGACCTTCAATGCTTGAGGACCCATGGGCTAGCCTAGAGCCATTATCTTTTACAGATATAAACCAACACCACAGCAATGAGCAAACAACATATACTGGTAAAAAGGGGAGGTATTTCAGTTAACACCTCTAAAAGCCACATTCTCCTGGGTAGGCTTAAAGTTAAACACGACAAGGACACAGTTAAGCATCTTTTAATTTGAAAGATTTTGTCTTTTTTTTATCAGATTTATTTTTTTTACTGCATCTGGTAATGTAAACCTGTAATATATTGGAAAACTTGAACTGTGGTAGGATAAATCAGGAAGCATCCACCAGCAGTGAACAACAAATTGTTCCATTATCACCAGCGTTTGATTTGTGACTGTTTAAACACAGGTTTCAGATTCCAAGACTTGTTACTTTTCTGCATCAAGTAGGCTTAATTTGAAGCCTAATTTTTACGGTCTCCTCCATTATTAAACTGGATTTATTTTTACGAAATTGAGCTGGGAATACAATATAACTTTGTAACTCTATCTTCTACATCAGCATGTACTTTGTAAGGATTTTTCAGAGGTGTTATAATAGTTTTGTATAACTAGATCTGGTGAATTTGACAAACATTTGAAATTTAAATTTGTTAAAGTCCTACTGAATCCTATTTTGTGCACAGGTATTTCATTTTTTTAGTGGCAAGAAATATTTTAACTAACTCAAGATGTTTACTTTATTAAACCAGCTTTGTGTGAGTTTGTACATAATATATTTTCCATCAGTATTGTGGAAACCAAATTAACAGACTTGAAACATATTTTGTTTAAATGTCCAAGTCTAAACTTCTGTTATAAAAGTAGCATTAAACTGTGGTTACACTTGTCTACTTTCTTTGGGTTAAATGTGCAGTTATGCATGGCTTGATATCCATTATTTTACTTTAGCTATTTTCTTTGTATTAAAAAAAAAATAACAGCAATGCTGGTGGTACAGTCGTAACAAGACCGTGAGACTGATATCTGTTGAATTCAAATCGGGAAACCTGCCTCAGATGTAATATTTTCAGACTGCAGATTATACTAGTGATAATTCAGATACTGCAAGTCTCTGTTTCCAATGCTGAAAGTATTGTTATTCTAAACCAGGAGTACGTTTCTGGCTTCACTTGTCAAAAGCATACATAAAAAAGATAAACTTTTAACGCACACTACTACAATAAATGTATAAATGGTTTTGCACGTTTATTTTTATTCCATTTTTTTTATGCAAGTGATGTTTAATGTAGTTGTTCTGCCCAAACTTTTTACATGTTTTTATAGCAGTTGCTGGCTTCAAAAATTATTTGACCATACTTAGACATTTTAGAACAGGGCTGTTGATTTAAAAAAAAATTGTCAGAACAGATCTGTAAATAAAGCAATAATTATAAAAATCAGTAACCTAACAGCTGGACACTTGCAGCGATGCTCACATGTCAGGTTTATTAAAAATGTAACTATCCTTCCTTTTTACGTACAATGTACAGCTCATCCTAGGTAAGTAAGATACTTGAAATAAAATGATTTAGACTCACCTGGTATATATCAAGTAAGTCCCTCTGTGTAACTGTACAGTAAGTGGTGATATCTTTCACACATTTTAATCTGTATATTTGTGTATTCAATTATAAAACATGTCATTAGTCTAATATTTTCTTGTGCAATAGCATCCTTTTTTTGAAACGGGCTGGGCACCTTAAATTATACATAATGCTTGTTAGAGCAGTTTGATTTCTGAGTTAAGATAAAGAAAAATAATTAACAAAGGAAATAAGAAATGGAAAAGCGGTTAAAAAATTTTTTTTTGGGGGGGAGGGTTTATAGCTAGACATTCTGAATGCATCTACATGTCTTCGGTGGGCCCTACCCAAACCTGCACCATTCAACCCATTGTCATGCCATACAGTGCTTAAGCTACAGATGGGGATTCTGGGTAGTGACATGCATATTAAGGTACCTGGAATTTCATCTTTAGCATGGACTTCATAGAGCTGCATGACATGAAAATGGGGTGAAGGAAGGAGGTTTGGGGGAACAGAAAGATGTCCAGATACTCTTGATTCTTTGTTTGCGGCACATTTTGGTGGAGGGTTTTTGTCACTTCTCACTGTTACCTGTGTGTGTATCCTTTTTGTTCTACAAATGTTTGTGCTGGATTACAGAACAGTACTGGTAAACATTAACTTTTATATATTATGATGTACTTTTCTAAGATTTTGTTTGGTTTTCTTAATCCAAAACTTATGGCGCATTAGAATATTGCTGTTTGCCTTAGTTGAGAGTTTTAGAAAAGATGTAAATAGCAGCATTGCTAATATGTCAATATCGTTACTGCGTTTGTGTTAATTGGTGAAACAAAGCAAACGTAGATCAAGATGCAATGTCTGAAGTTCCAAAAAGAGGAGTAGAAAAGAAAGTCTTAAACTGGGAGGCGCTTCAATCTAGTGAATCTCGACCCAAGTCTGAGCAGAAAGTGGTAACGGTTCTCTTGTCGCTTTGTACATTGTTTAATAAATTGGCACACAACACTATATGTAATGAAATGTGAAATGATTCCTTAAACTAATTTGTTTATTCATTCTTCGCGGCTGCTTCAAGTAAGAAGACGAGGTACCACTTCACTTTGCTTAAAGGCAAAGAGTTCAGACGTCTATTCAATAGAAGAGAATTGCGGTTAATCATCAATAGTTCATAGCAATTGCTTTGGCAATCAACTCAATCATAGCTATCAGATTTAATGAGACGGTGAAATGCCATGTGTTTAGACATACACTGCTCAATGATGAAGATATATGGATCGTTAGAAAAGAGCATATGATGGAAAATATTGACAGAAATATGAAGCTCACTAGGAGACTTAAATGTTTTTGCTTCAGATAGTGGTTAAGTAGGTAAGTTTCTTTCCTGCATGTCTTTCATTTCTTAAATGGTGATTCTCAAACTCAGACTTCAGTTTTATTAAATATCTAAATACTGTATGTCAAAATACATGTATGACATTTTTTTTTTTTTTTAATAAAGCACAGGCTTTAGAGACACACACCAATACCAATTATGCCCATTAATAAGGAAATAATAAACATTGTCCTAGCTTATCAATGTTTTTTTAATGTATTGTACTCTTGTGTAATACAGTATGTAGGTCCTGGTATCCTTATTTACCCAAAATAAGACTCATTTGTTAACATTGCCAATTGAAGCATGCTTTTACAATAACTCTCACTTGACTAATCCTAGTTTTTCTACTTGGTTGTCGTCTCAAACTTCTCTTATCCAGCAGGGTTACCGAAATAGCAGTCTCTGGTTAAATAATAATACTGTTCAGATTTCAAAGGAGGATACGGAACTCAATACTGGGAAGCAGCTTAAGTAGACTGTATCCAGCATATTACCAATCCATTCTCTGTTTATAATTTGGCAGGAAAAGCTAATGATGTTCCATATGTTAAGAAGCTAAGTTAACCGTATGTTTTATTTGTAAAATTCTGTGAACTACAGGAGCTGACAGGGAGACTATATTCTCAAATACAGAGTCCATTACTATAGTCTGCATTTTATTTTTGTGGACTTTGAAAGTATGTTTCATTTCGTAAGGGAGAAATGCACGAATTACCTTCACCTCCAGAAAGCTAAAAACATTCAATGCGTGCAGTGGGAACTTTTTTTTTTTTTTTCTTCTGTTTGTCATACTTGCAGTTATGGGGCTAAAGATCATAATTTATCATCTAATAGTTTGATCTCTAGTCTTGCCATCGATGTGTGCGGTATGTTGTATGTAGAAATATAAAAAGTATTTTGCTACATGCTAAATTATTGTTAGCCTAACAATCTGAAAACGAATATTCAGTAAAGCTGCACACACATTGACTGAGAGCAAAAGGGTCAGTATTTGAGATGCACAAAATACACTTCAGAAGAAAGCAAGTAAAAAAAACAAAGGCTCTCAAACATTTAGCGATGAGATTCTGTGGCCAAAATATTCAATTGTACTTCATAGCTTTAGATAACATTAACAAAAGTGTGTGTGTGTGTGTGTGTGTGTGTGTGTGTGTGTATTCCAGCTTCACTGAAGAGACCCAAAAGGTGGGAACAGCTGTCTGAGTAGGTTTACTGGCTTTGCAATTTCTTTAACCCAGGCTGTGCTGAAAAGCTGGCCAATGCTGCAAACATAAGCTTAGAAGGGGTCAATGTTAAAATGAACATGAAGCAAAAGGTGACATTGCTCATTAGCATGTCATTTCCCAGAATCCCTGTATGCTTAGAGATAATGGGGAAAAGCAGTTTTGCAGCCCTGTGTTAGGACATGACGCAACGCAAGTAAAAATGTGTTCCTCTATGAGGCCGTCCATAGTGCGGGTAAGCGCTGCAGAGTGACCTTTCAAAATACAAATCTGTTTTTTTTTTTTTGTTTGTTTGTGCGACGGATGCATCACGTGAGCGGTTCAACCAATGAGGGCGAACCAGCCTGGTGACGCGTCCGCCTCGACTGCAGCCTCAGTGCAGTTTCGCACGCGTCACGCCGCAACTATAATTGCGGCCTTATACAAGCGAATGTGCTTTATTAAAAATGAAAAGAACGTTTTGCATGGAACTTTAGTCAAGCGAATTGACTGCGTTTGCGTTTCACTTGTATTGGAGGTGTATTTAAGTGAAGAGGCATGTGGTAATAGTTTGTGCGCACCGAAAAGGATCATTTTGGAATAACAGAATGCCAAATGTCACCACTCCAAGCAGGTGAGTATTATTAAAATGGTTGACGGTCCATCAGTTTTCTTCTGAGAATACACAAAAATGAGTCATGATAATATTTAACCAAAAGTTCACACAATGGAACTACAGCGAAAAGAGCAAAAGGTGAATGAAATTAGAGCACAGAAATTATGATTAGAGAAACCATAAACTCAGGATAAATGGAGAAGACAGATTAGAGGTGTTGACAATAGGCATGCGGGAAAGTGTGGAAGTTGCCATATGTAGCTGAATGGCGAGGTAGGTGTGAAGAGATCGTAATGAATGTAAAACAGTAAGGTAACCTGTGGTAGAGAATTAATGCATTTACTAGAATTATTGAGCCAATACAAGATTATGGGTATATAAGAGAAAATATTTGTTGTAAAAGTAATTAACTGCATTCTTTTGAGTACTGAGGAAAATGCAATTAAATGTTTGTTTTTAACATTATTTCAAAATCATACTTTGTGTTTTGGTAACTGAACTATGACTAAATAGGCACTTCATTAGTTTTTTAATAGAAATATCAGGAAGTTAATTTAGTGTGTTTTTGCTAAAAATGCACTGAATTAGTTTTACCTCTATAACGACGATATAGCATGTATGTATATCTTTATTTATATAGCGCCAGCTATGTACATGGCGCTTCACAGCAATAGTACACGTGACCTAATATAACACACAATGGGAATAAGAGCACCAGACGAGTAACAATAGGAAAGGGATTACCTGCCCCAAAGAGCTTACAATCTAAGTGAAAGGTTAGAAAAATGCCATCATCTCTACGGGGACAAGTTACAGATGCAGCGGTCATTATTTTAACAAATCACGCTGTGTATACCTCGGTATACTCTTGTCATGATTCGGGATTGCTTCCAACTGTACCGCCTTAAGAAGCGAGTGCATAAAATGGCATTTGTGTTGTGGCTTTTAAACACCTGAAATTGACACAGTAGCACAGTACTGTACACCTTACAATTCATTCATTTCATTGCACACAATCCATGAAATTCAAACAAAGCAACTGCGATAAACACGTGTGCCTGGGGCGATTGGCCGCGTTCATGCCTCGTGGAATACAGCAGCGCACACGAAACCGGCGCCATGATTTCTTAAAATAATGGCCGCTGCATCTGTATGAAGCATATTACATTAAGAGAAATATTTAGAAAAGCAAATCTGTGGATCAGAATAGAATCGAGTGGGAACAGTCATTTGACTCCTCGAGGTACATTCACTTTTAAATTGAATCGTAAAAGAAATCTTGATGGATGATTAAATGTTCATTTTAGATTTCGTTCTCCTGATGTATTTCTTCTTCAGTGGGGACTCCAATCACATTTTCGAGTTACTTATTTGAAAACGAACCTAAACATATTTGCATGTCTGAAATTAAGGGCATCAAAATACCCAGATTTGGGTCCTATATCGAACTGCATGCTGAACTCGGCAAATGTTCTTTAACAATGGCTCCCCTTGTACAGCTGTCTGATTCTTAGTAAATACTCTTAGCATTACAATACAAAATATGAGAATGAGCGTGCGCTTAAATTAATGCATAAGGTTATCACACTTTGCAACAAGCCCCCTTAAAACTGTGTTATATCATTTTTGTGAAATGCTAACATTCCACAGTGCGGTAGAATAGGGTACAGAGATATGTATATTACATAAACCGTTACATATAAGCTTACAATGGTAAGGAAACCAGAAGGTAATTGGGTACTTGTAGGATAAGGTGTGGCTCAGGTTAGAATATGGCCCAGTTGGACAGCTGAAGCCATTAAGGTTTTGGGGTGGGGGGGGGGGGGGGTTACATAGGGTGGAGATTGGTTCAACCAGGGGAGTTGGATGTTAGAGATATGGTAAATAGTCTTCCTTGAAAAGGTGAGTTTTTAAACATCTGAATGCTGGGGGAGAGTCTGATGGTAAGTGGTAGGGCATTCCTGAGAGGGGTTAGTAGCACAGGAGAAGTCTTGCAGATAGGAGTGGGAGGAAAGTGATGTCGTGAGCAGACCGTAGGGGGCCTTTAAGTATGTTTGTGGATGAGGGTTGAGATTGGGGGGGAGGGGGGGACAGTGTCGTTGAGACCTTTTGTAATTTTAAATGTAATTCTAGCTGGTGTAGGGATATTCATAGTGAAGCAGTGAGTGAGGTAGATGAGTTGCAGCAGCATTTTGGATGGATTTTTATTTATAAAATATTTTACCAGGAAGTAAAGTTTTCAAGTATGTCCTGGGCACAGAGTTAAGACAAGTAATACATGGTTACAAATACAGTTACATAAATAAACAGGTTATACATTATATACAAGACATTGCATGCACAGTTAAAAATATATATATTATAGGCGAATGAAACAGTTACAGACCAGATTAAAATGTGAGACAGCCTTAGATTTGAAAGAACTTAAACTGGTGGTGGATGTGAGTCTTCGGTAGGTTGTTCCAGTTTTGGGGTGCACGGTAAGAGAAGGAGGAACGGCCGCATACTTTGTTGAGCCTTGGGACCATGAACAGTCTTTTGGAGTCTGATCTCAGGTGATAAGTGCTGCATGTGGTAGGGGTGAGGAGCTTGTTCAGATAGCTGGGTAGCTTTTCCATAAAGAATTTAAAGGCAAGACCGGAAAGGTGAACTTTGCGCCTAGACTCTAGTGATGACCACTCTAGTTCTTTGAGCATTTTGCAGTGATGTGTGTTATAGTTGCATTGGAAAACAAAACGACAAATTGAATTGTAGAGAGTCTCAAGTTTGCTAAGGTGGGTTTTAGGTGCTGTGCCATATACTATGTCTCCATAGTCAATAATTGGCATTCGCATCTGCTGTGCGATACGCTTTCTGACCAGGAGACTTAGGGAGGATTTGTTCCTGTAAAGTACCCCTAGTTTGTTATAGGTCTTGGTTGTCAGGGTATCAATGTGCATTCCGAATGTTAAGTGGGAGTTAAACCATATGCCCAGGTATTTAAAACTAGTGACAGGGGTTAGGGTGGTGTTAGCGTTGGTTCTAATCAGGAGCTCAGTCGCTGGAAGCTTTACAAATTTAGTCTTGGTCCCAAATACCATTGTTACAGTCTTGTCAGTGTTTAAAAACAGTTTGTTTTGGGAAATCCAGTTTTCGAGTCAAAAAGTCAGACTGAAGTATGTGTTGAAGGTCAGAGAGGCTATGGCTGTGTGCATATAGGATTGTGTCATCTGCATACATGTGTATTGAGGCTTCCTTACAAGCTGTGGGAAGATCATTAATGAACACTGAGAAGAGTAGGGGCCCCAGAACAGAGCCTTGCGGGACACCACAGGGGGGGTTGGAGTTAGAGCCTGAGATGGACACATGTTGGGATCTTCCTGGTAGGTAGGACTGAAACCAGTTTAAAGCATGCTTCCCTATTCCAGAGCTCTGGAGTTTGTTAAGCAGGATAGCATGATCAACTGTATCAAAAGCCTGGTACTCCCAGGATGAGATTCAGGTTTGTGGTTTGGGCTGCGTTTCGCTAATAAGTTAGTGGCACACCCCACAAAGTAATCATTGAATGCATTTGCAATATCAGTGGGGTTTGTCGCCCTTAGTGATATTACTTGGTTGTTGATGGCTAGAAGGCTGGAATATATTGTTGATAACCTTCCAGAAGTTAGCTGGGTTTGATGTATTTTGGTGGAGATTGTTAGAGTAATATTGTGCTTTTGCGTGCCTTGTTTGCCTTGTGCACATGTTCCGCAGGCATCTGTAGTGATTGAGATCCTTGGTAGTGCAAGTTACTTTATAGCTTTTCCACAAGGTATCCCTGAGCTGGTAGAGTGCAATAAGGTCAGTTGTAACCCATGGAAGATTGGCCCCTGTACCCTTATTTTGTGTAGTGGAGCATGGGTATCGCAGAGTTTTAAGAACTCGGATTGGAAATAGTCGAGCACAGAATCAGGGTCGGAATTAAATCGATTCTGTGCATGGGCAGTTGGTAAGGTCATCCAGAAACTGTTGTGGGTTAAAGTTTTTAAATGTTCTAGTGAGGAGAACTTTAGGGCTTGAATGGGGCGTTTTAATTTTCCTTACACAGTACACTATTGCATGGTCACTGAAAATATCAGGAAGGATGCCAGAGGATTGGATTCTGCTGGGGTTTGAGGAGAGAATCCAGTCTAGCAAGGAATGGTTATGCGATTTCAGGTTTGTCCATGTGGGTTGGGAAATGAGTTGTGATAGGTTAAGTGACTTGAGTTGTATCTGGATTTTAGGGTCAAGCCAGTTGAAGTTGAAATCCCCAAGAACTAGCAGCTCACTCTTCTCGTTCAGAGAGGAAATGGAGCCAAGAAACTGGGTGATATCAGCCAGGGATTGTAGAGGGGCTTTAGGGGGGCGGTAGATGCTAGCGAGCAAGATGGGCTTAGAAAAGGGGAGGCAGATTTTGCCAACTAGAATTTCAAAAGAGGGTGGGCTTGGGGGGCAATTTAACAGTGTAAATTGTAAGGTGTCTGCAATATTAAAATAACACCCCTCCAACTCTCTTTGACCTATCTCTCCTAAAAATGGAGTATCACTGAATGGCGATATTTGCATCAGGGGTTTTAGGGGTTAGCCATGTTTCTCTAAGAACGATGGCTTTGGGTTTATGCATAAGGCACAATGCCCTTAGTTCGTCCAGTTTGGGCAGCAGGCTCCGGATATTTATATGGGCGACAGATAGCCCTTTCTGGAATTTAAAGGTGGAATTCTCAGGGGCATGGGACAGATTTGAAATGGGAGGACCTGGGTTAGGTTCAATATCACCTGCTAAAGAGAGTAATAGTATGAGTAGAAATGTGGGTAGTTGTTTGCAAGTTGTAAATTTGTGGTGTTTGCCATTAGAGTGAGAAGTGGTTGGTGTGCTGGTTTTTAGAGTTCTCCACCAACATTCCGTAGATAGTGCAAGGCTTTTGAGTAGACCAGGGTGTATGGTGATGTTGGGTGTGGGCCAGGATGGAGGAGTTTGTAGTGTATAGAGGGAGTAACATCTCCATGAGGCCAGGAGAAAGAAAAAAGTTAAGATACATAGCAGGTTCATTATGCCAGAGGTTGGCAGTGCTGCATGGAGCTGTTGTGAGTGTGTGCAGACTAAACAGCAGGGGTGTGCCTGTTCCTTGTCAAATGTTTTGCTGCATTGCAATGCTAGAGTCAGTTCTGGGTTTCAGTGGGCTGAGTTGGTGTGGGAGGTATTTTTGTGCAGTCAGTTTTGGGAGAGGCTGCTGTGAAACAAGTTGTAAAGGGGTGGGGGGGTAAAAATATGCAGGTTAACAAGCATGGGATCAAAGTGTGGTCATATAAGCTCACCGTTTGTTGTCTTGAGTAAGAGAGTTTGCAGAAAGGATGCAGTCCCCAGTCACCTCTAGGCAAACTATAGTCTAACTGTTATTGTCACTTAAAATGATCACTTTAAATGCATCACTCTTAAGATGCCAATGCTATCCTGCCAATGCAGGGGGATATTTGTTTTATACATCTAAAGCAGTCACATGACCCTCCCCCCGCCCCAATAAATCAGCTTGTTCCAGTTGGTCAATTAACAGCAAACAGTTAAGAGGGGGGGGGGGGAATTATTCCACCTTTTCATATACAAACATACCAAGAGAGATCAATATTACAAGCCGGAATTGGAGTTGGCATTCTCCTTGTCCGCCTATCCCAACTAAGAAAGTTGCAGTAATCGAGGTGGGACATGATTGGTAAATGGATTAGGATTTTAGTTGCATCATGAGTGAAGAAAGGGCGTATCTTTGCGATATTTCAGAGATGGAGACAGCAGGACTTCATGATGGATTGAATGTGAGGAATGAAGGAGAGATCACTCCTAGACAGTGGGCTTGAGGTGTTGAGATTGTGGTGTTATTGACAGTGAAGGAGTGTTGGTGCAATGGGAGCTGTGGAAAGGGGAAAGAATATTAATTCTGTTTTGGACATGTTTAACTTCATGTTGCGGTGAGACATCCAGGAGGAGATTACAGAGAGACAGTTGTAGACACGGCACGGGGGAGGTTAGGGAAGGAGAGAGATGTGGGTGTCATCTGCATAAAGATGATACTGAAAGCCAAAAGATTTTATTCGTTCACTGAGAGAAGAGCAGAGGGACAAGGACAGAGCCTTGTGGCACTCGAACACAAAGAGAGCAAGAGACACTGAAGAAGCGGTTGGAAAGGTAGGATGTGAGCCAGGAAAAGGCTGCGCCACGGAGGCCAATTGTGTGGAGAATGTTCAGAAGAAGGGGGTGATCCACAGTGTCAAAGGCAGCATAGAGATGATGGGGCTAAATGGCCGTTATATTTAGCTATGAGTATGTCGTTGGTGACTTGTTAGTGCTGTCTCAGTGGAGTGTAGAGAACAGAAACCATATTTCAAGCAGGGCTTTGGAGGAGAGAAGGTGAGTCAGGTAGTTGTATGCAGGGAGGCAGGGGGGAATAGAGAGGGCAGTAGTTAGAGGGGGAGGGTTTCTTTAGAATAGGCGTGATGAGTGCATGTTTGAAAGAAAATGGGAATGTGCTAGAGGTTTAAAAAGGTGAGTTCGGGTAGGGCTTAGTATGCCTCAGGAGATGTGAGGGAATTGGATAAAGGGCCAGTATGTTGTAGTGTCTGTCTGTCACAGAGCTATTGCAGATATGCTTCCCTCCTTATCGTCCAGCCTCGCTTCTGTCTGCCTCGGAGCGACGGGGAGAGAGGCCGCGCTTATAGTTCCGGTGATGCGACGTCGCCCGAAAACAAATGCATTGCCGCCGCCGTGTGCACTTTATAGTAAGCTCAATGGTGACAATGCAACGTCGCGAAAACTGGTAGCCAGCAAAATTTTATTTTTCAAGGGCTGTCTCCTCGTGACAGCCCTTGAACCAATCAAATGTCTGGAACCCCGCGACGCCGCCGCCGCCCAGCGAAATATAACTCGCCTGTGGCGACGGGTGACATCACCTGTCGTGTCGCCATCGACTGCACTATAAGCGTGGCCTTAGGAGGGGAACATCTGGCAACTCTGTAACACAATGTGAAGCAGCTGCAACAAGAGGAAAAAGTGCTGTGCTATTCGTGAAAAGTATGTGACTAATTTAGTGCCCTAAAAAAAACACTTAAACTTAAATATTATAGTGTGTTCATGTGGCTGCCAATCCGTGAATCTGACCACCCTAGTCAGATGTGAATACTAGAAAAAAAAAGATATTGTATGGCGCCTAGTGTGAATAATGAAGTGCTTGCTTAATTTTTGCAAGTATTATTGCAACCAATACAGAAACATTAAATACTCATCTTAAACAATGTGTCTAATTAATACAACCGTGAACAATGTCCTTTTTGAATGTTCAATTACTCCTTTGCTGATGATGAGATCAAGGTTGAACTCTGCATAAGAAAAGAAAAAACATACCAAACTCGCAACAGACCGTAGCAATTCTCCCCCTATGTGCTCTCAAATGGGTGCGCACACCCCCCCCCCCTGCTTACCTTGTCATCAGTGTCAAATGTCGCAGAAGACAAGGTAAGAAATTGCAGAGGCCTCAGGTGATTCCCAGGCATTTAATTTAAATGCCTTGGGGAAGGATGTGTGACCTCTGCACCCCCCAGTTTGTGCACCCCTACTCTTAAAAACTCAAAGTTCTGATTCTAGGGCAAGGCCAGGAGCAGCTGCACTACAATTGCCAAATAAATCTCCTTTTCTACATAAGCTGTACTCCCTATAAGACCCTGTTCTTTGAATAAGTTCTCACATACTTTTGTTGGGTGGAATGGGAACTGATTAACTTAAATAGAGCAATGAGGTCAACAGTGTCTCTGTTACACACCTCTAAATCAGAGGTGGCTCTCCCATTAGACAGCATAGGTGACCACCTGTTTCCTGTGGCAAGAGAGCCCACACAGGCTCACAAGCTTAGTCTGTCTGCCTTTTGCCAGGTCTCTGGGGAGACAGCACACATTCAAGGCCAGCAAAGATCCCATTCACTCCTGCACATATTTCCACTTTTTTGTTTCTGACTTTTGCAGCTGTGCATAAAAACAGGTACTCGGCAAGACACAGGGGAAGCGTATCTGTCTGAAGTTCTTCATTTTCCCCCTTATAAGCATTACTATTGTTTTTGGGCCACAAGACGTGCGACATCTGCCACTAATAAAAATATATTGGCTTTTCACGATTAGGGTTTAGCACATACATTTTATTTTTAATATTACTTGCAGATCACAGATATATATTATTTCACATCAAACATGGCATGTGCTTGTCCAAGATTGTATTGTATGTCTTTATTTATATAGCGCCATTAATGTACATAGCGCTTCACAGTAGTAATACACATGGTAATCAAATAAATAACAGATCGTGGGAATAAGTGCTTTAGACATAAAAGTAACATTAAGGAAGAGGAGTCCCTGCCCCGAGGAGCTTACAGCTTAATTGGTAGGTAGGGAGAACGTACAGAGACAGTAGGAGGGAGTTCAGGTAAGTGCGTCTGCAGGGGGCCAAGCTTATGTATCATGTGTTCAGAATATTCACAGTGCTATTCATATGCTTCTTTAAGCAAGTGTGTCTTAAGTTGGGTCTTAAAGATGGATAGAGAGGGTGCTAGTCGGGTACTGAGGGGAAGGGCATTCCAGAGGTGTGGAGCAGTCAGTGAAAAAGGTTTAAGGCGGGAGAGGGCTTTAGATACAAAGGGTGTAGAAAGAAGACATCCTTGAGAAGAACGCAAGTGTCTGGATGGTGCATAACGAGAAATTAGGGCTGAGATGTAAGGAGGGGCAGAAGAGTGTAAAGCTTTAAAAGTGAGGAGAAGAATGGAGTGTGAGATGCGGGATTTGATCAGAAGCCAGGAGAGGGATTTCAGGAGGGGAGATGCTGAGACAGATCTCGGAAAGAGTAGAGTAATTCTGGCAGCAGCGTTTCGGATAGATTGTAGGGGAGACAGGTGAGAGGCAGGAAGGCCGGACAGCAGGAGGTTACAGTAATCAAGACGGGAGAGAATGAGGGCCTGAGTCAGAGTTTTAGCAGTCGAGCAACAGAGGAAAGGGCGTATCTTAATTATATTGCGGAGGAAAAAGCGACAGGTTTTAGAAATGTTGCGAATGTGAGGGGCGAATGTGAGAGAAGAGTCGAGTGTGACCCCTAGGCAGCGTGCTGGGGCTACTGGGTGTATAATGGTAGTTCCAACAGTAATGTGGAAGGAGGTAGTGGGGCCAGGTTTGGAAGGAAGTATGAGGAGCTCTGTTTTAGCCATGTTGAGTTTAAGGCGGCGGAGGGCCATCCAGGAAGATATAGCAGAGAGACATTCAGAAACTTTGGTTTGTACAGCAGGTGTAAGGTCGGGTGTTGAGAAATATATTTGTGTGTCGTCAGCATAGAGGTGATAATTAAACCCAAAATATGTTATTAGGTCACCTAGAGAGAGTGTATACAGAGAAAAGAGAAGAGGTCCCAGGACAGAGCCCTGGGGTACCCCCACAGAGAGATCAATAGAGGAGGAGGATATGTTAGCAGAAGAGACACTGAAAGTACGATAGGAGAGGTAGGATGAGATCCAGGATAGAGCTTTGTTCCGAATGCCAAGAGTATGGAGAATGTGAAGGAGAAGAGTGTGGTCCACGGTGTCAAATGCTGCAGAGAGGTCGGGTAATATGAGCAGAGTGTAATGACCTCTGTCTTTGGCAGCATGGAGGTCGTCAGTTATTTTAGTGAGGGCTGTTTCCGTGGAGTGAAAAGTGTGGAAGCCAGATTGTAGAGGGTCTAGGAGAGAAGAGGTGTTGAGAAAATGGAGCAAGTGAGAGAATACAAGACGTTCAAGGAGTTTAGAGGCAAAAGGCAGGAGGGAGACAGGTCGATAGTTAGAAAGACAGGTAGGGTCAAGCTTGCTGTTTTTGAGTAATGGTATGACTGTTGCATGTTTGAAGGAGGATGGAAAGGTTCCAGAGCAGAGGGAGAAGTTAAAAATGTGTGTGAGCATAGGGATTATAGTAGGAGCAAGAGGTTTTAGGACATGGGAGGGAATGGGGTCAAGAGGGCAAGTGGTAGAGGGAGAAGAGGCGATCAACAGCGACACATCCTGTGAGACAGTGGAAAAAGAGTCAAGGAAGGCAGGAGGAGAGTTAGGAAGAGGTGTAGGATGGGAGGAAGAAACGGGATGTTCTGACATATGGATTCCACCTTTTCCTTAAAATAGTCAGCAAAGTCCTGAGCGGAGATGGAGGAAGGGGAGGCAGCTGAGGGTGGTTTGAGTAGAGTATCAAAGACAGAGAACAGTCGGCGTGGGTTAGACTTGTGCATGTTGATTAGTGCAGAAAAGTAGGCTTGTTTAGCTTGCGAGAGGGCAGAGTTGAAACAGGATAGCATGAATTTGTAGTGAAGGAAGTCTGCGAGAGTATGAGATTTCCTCCAGAGGCGTTCAGAGGAACGAGTGGAGGAACGCAGCATGCGCGTGTGGGAATTTAACCAGGGTCAAAAGGGCGAGTGCGGCAGAGAGAAAGCGGGGCATGTAGATCAAGAGAGGAGGACAAGGCAGAGTTGTAGTTCCTGACCAGGTTGTCAGGGTCTGTAGCAGAGCTTAGGGAGGAGAGGGAGGAGTGTAAAGTGGACTCAAAGTCAGGTAAGTGAATAGTGCAGGTTTCTGCAGAACCGGGGGGTAGATGGAGGGGGAGAAGCGAGATAGAGAGAATGAGATGAGGTGATGGTCAGAGAGAGGAAAAGGGGAAATGGAGAAATCAGAGAGAGAGATGTTTTTAGGGAAAACCTGGTCTAAGTAGTGGCCATCCTTGTGGGTGCTGGCTGCAGTCCACTGTTGAAGGCCAAAAGAAGAGATTAGAGAAAGAAAGTGGGAAGCCCAAGGGAGAGAGGGGTCATCAATGTGGCAGTTGAAGTCCCCAAGGAGAAGAACAGGAGAGTCTGAGGAGAGAAAGAAAGAGCCAGGATTTAAATTGAGAGAGAAAGGCAGAGGGGGGATAAGTAGAGGTAGGTGGGCGATAGATTACAGCCACGTGGACAGGGAGAGTAGAGAAGATCTGGACAGTGTGAACCTCAAAGGAGGGAAAAGCAAGAGAGGGGGGAATAGGAAGAGTTCGGTAACGGCAGAGAGAGGGGAGCAAGAGCTCCACCACTGCCATCAGGGCGCGGAGTGTGGGAGAAAGAAAGGCCACCATAAGAGAGGACAGCTTCCAGAGCAGAGTCAGACTGAGTGAGCCAGGTCTCAGTTATAGCAAAGAGAAGCAGGGAGTGAGAGAGAAAGAAGTCATGCACAGAGAGGAACTTGTTAGAGAGGGAGCGAGCATTCCAAAGGGCACAGGAGAAAGGGAGAGAGGAGGGAGGGTGGCAGGGGATGGGTATGAGGTTGGAGGGGTTAACACCAGAAAGAGTAGAAGTTGCATGTGGGAGGCGAGGACGAGAGCAAGTAGAAATAAGGCAGGGACCAGGATTGGGAGAGATATCCCGAGAAGCATGGAAAGAAAAAGAATGTGTGAGGATGATTTGTAGGGGTGTGTTTTAGTGCAGGATGTATAGCTGTGTGGTGTCAGAGGACGCAGGTAAGAAAGGAGTTCATGTGAACTGAGAAGTGGGGAAGAAAGGAGAGATGGAGATATATGAATAGAGTTAGAAACATAAGGAGGCTGGTGGAAGGAAGTGCATAATTTGAAAATAAGTGAGGTTGCAGCAAATATAAAAAATGAAGGCAGCATCACAGCAATAGTTAAGTGTTGAGATGTGCAGTCTTAGATAGATGATATCCTCTTTTCCAACGTAGATCAAAAGCAGGAATCAGAAGCATTAGGTGATGTCCACATTTCCCCTTCTTTTTGAACTTCCTTTTTAAACTTCATATTCTACTTGAAACATTTCTACTTAAAAGCATATCTGCTTAGAAGATGGTAGCATGTAGTCCTTGCTTCTCTCTGCTGGAAATGTTCTGTTCTGATATTATCCTTCCTGGTGTTGTCCTATGTTACTCTTCCTAACTAATTTGCAATTCTGCCCAATTTTCAGTTCTAATAGTATCTCTGAATATGGTCTTTACATGTTTGATCTACGTGACATAATGTGTGACTAATGTCTTACAGATATGGAAGTAAAAACGTGTCTAAGATCACACCCCTTTTGCAGAGAGAGACAAAAACGGTGGTCTTTCATATTATCTATCCCTAAATCTATTAATTAGTTAGTTACACCTCTTTACTATCAGGTATCTCCAATAGCAGCAGCTGTGTAATCTAATCTATCCACAACTCTAATGTTGGAATTAGCCACATTGTTTAATTTCAAATAACCTCTGTAACAACTGTCTTTTATCAATCACTCATATGGAGGGTAGGGAGAGGAATACATTTTAACAGCTGCTCACACATGTAGCTAACCCAGCTATTGGCATATCTCACAGGTATCTCAGATGTGCTCCACAAGGAACATTAAACTGTCAACCAGCAAGTGGAAGTGGTCTGCTTTCAATGGAAGCCAGGGAGCTACTACAGGTATGAGCACTCATTTTGGTGCTGCATAACTGATATACGGTAACCACTTTTTGTGCATAACAGAACAGGGACGGAAATATTCACTGTGCCATCTGCCAGAGAGCCAGATACATACTGAATTAAAATACTATCTTTGTGATCCACCCTCTCTCTCATAACAGACATATTATTATTTGTGAGGTTCACGGTGCTCCCAATACAACACACAGTTTGCGCTGCAGCGTAAAGTGCTCATTTGCGCTAGGTAATACTCGCTGCGCTAGAACTTTTAACCTCCAGTCTGCAGTATGGAGACCAGACAAACTTTTGGCCGTACTTAAAAAATGCGGGGTTATTCTCTCTCAAGCCCTCACTACAAATCCAACCAGTTCGCCAAGGGTTAATCCACTGCCACCTCAAGTTCTAACCCCTCGTGCAACAAGGGCATTGCCCCCTTCAAACGATGTGTTTAGAAACGGTTTCACATGACAATCTCGTTATGACACCTCTAAGCACTCAGCTGATTTTCCAGGATTCTTCATTTCCAGATAGTCCCCTCACCAATCCTATGTAATCGAATCACCTCCTAGACCGTCAGCCCCATGTTGTTATTTTGCACACTATGCCATGCTGCCTCTGTAATAACTGAAGCAAATGCAAAGCTAAATTGAAATAAAGCTAATATCGTAATCTGTACGCACACTAAAGACATTGTTCCCCTAGTGGAAGATATCACGCACCTTTCTAGTAAATACTTCTCTGATTAAATGGCTCGGCTTCCACTTATTCCACGGACACGGAATTCCCTGGCACTCGCAATTACAGCCCAATCACACTGCAAGAAGTAGGGGTTGAGATCGCCACAAGATACCTCTTAATAGTGCGCACACTCATAAACTAGTTTGTGTAAGGCAGTGCAAACCTAATTTATGAGTGAAAAATGATAATACAACATAATATTTAATCATTAATAATAGAATATTTGTACAGAAAGTGACTAAAATCTTAAGGGGGGAGGGGAGTGAGGCAGAATGGTTGAATTAGTAATAAGTATAAGTAACCAATATGGTTATGTATATCCATGAAAGAAACAAAAGAATACAACATCGTGCAACCTGTATTCAGACAAATAGTGTATGTTGGATTATAGGGCAAGGGAACTCACAATATGTTCCAAGAATAAACACGTAACAGAGACTTTATCTCTCTCTGAATGGAGCAAAAAACAGCTGTAGCTCACAGTGGAATTAACAATGTAGATCTCCCAGGTAAGGACTCTCCTTCCTCACAACACCACCATACAAGAAAGGAAGTCTCATATGGTATAGTATATCTAAAACTTGTATTCAAAAAGTAGCAGCATAAAAAATATAAAGCCCTCACATTTTGCATTAAAAACACGTGTGGTACGAAATCCTGGTCTCCTCTGCGTCTCAATCTCTGGCACGTGTGCTTCACTCCGCCTCCGTCACTTCCAGTATACACAGCGGTGAGGGTGGAAGTGCTACCACACTGTCTCCGATTGCCAAGACCACTCTCACAGGGTACAGAATTGGATTCTACGCGTTCCGTCGCTTATGACTTTGTCAGGAATCGGAGACCAGTGTGGTAGTACTTCCGGTATACACAGCGGTGAGGGCAAAAGTGGGAGATGGGATATCTACATTGCTTACCTGGGAGATCTACATCGCTAATTACACTGAGCTACAGCTGTTTATTGCTCAATTCAGAGAGAGATAAAGTCTCTGTTACGCGTTTATTCTTGGAACATATTGTGAGTTCCCTTGCCCTATAATCCAACATACACTATTTGTCTGAATACAGGTTGCACTATATTGTATTCTTTTGTTTCTTTCATGGATATGCTGTGAACATCCTGCACTCCCCTTACTTTGGAAGACTTCAAGGAAGACATAGACTCCAGAACAGTCTATAAAGGTTTTTTTTTTAGCTGCTTTTCAATTAATATACCGTTTACACTTTGGTGGTGTTTTTATTTAGTTCACACTATTATCTTTATGTATTGTATATTAATTGTTCACTTGGTTCACATTTATTATTCATTAGTTTTTTTTTTACATTTATTCACTTGTTACGGTTCATTTTTTTGCACTAGCACGTTATTTATCTTGTATATTATTGAGGAGCGCCCGATTATACACCCTTGGTTTATGTATATGTAGCCAAGTGCCCCTGGTTATAGCCTTCTACCGGCTCAACACTACAAGTCCTGATAGGCACAGGCAGTGCTGGGGTTAATGTCCTGCGCAGGGCCTAGCCTGCAGTTGCACCCTGGATGGGCACTATGTTGTCTTATCCAGGGGCAGGCCTAAACTGGCATATGGAGTAACATACCTGGGGAGGGTACTGATTGGGTCACATGTATATGGTATGATGCCTGTTAGTACCTGGACCTACCCTGTTATGGGGTGGGGTTACACGCCCTTCCCCCCGGGTATAAAAGCTGACTCCACCAAATTGAGTGTTGATGATTATGGGACTGTGATACCCTTTTCCCTATCAGAGGGTTAAGGAGATTGGGAGGGGCTCTTGGGGCTTCAAGCCCCGGGGGTCTGCTCCAGGGCTGGAGGACGATCATGCTGTTGTACAATAAAAATGCTGTTGGACCAACTAAGGTGTGTGATTATTGGAACGGAGTATTGCCTGTGGGGACCATCCTGCATCCAGCAGGATCCTCATGGGATGGAGGCGCTGCACAGTAAGAACTACAAGAAAGCCTGCCCTGTTGCTGCTGGAGTGGCTCAGTGAGTAAAGACACTGACTGATCAGGGTAACCTGGTTCAATTCCTGGTGTCGGCTCCGTGTGACCTTGGGCAAGTCACTTTATCTCCCTGTGCCCCAGGCACAAAAAAAATAGATTGTAAGCTCCACGGGGCAGGGACCTGTGCCAGCAAAATGTCCCTGTAAAGCCCTATGTAAAACTAGCAGCGCTATACAAGAACATGCTATTATTGTGGTGGATTGTGAATTGTCCAAGTGAATCGGCGAGTCTGGCCTGTGAACCAAGAGCCATTCAGAAGGTCCCCCTCACCTCAAATGTGCCTAGACTTGACCAATTAAAGGCAGAAGAGGTGAGACTGTCCCAGACAAAGTACTGCCAGCCCCTTGACAGCAGAGGGATTGACAGGAAATGAAATGTCACCAGGTGACGGGGAAAAACGGTCAAGTAGCAACCTGACCACAAACCTGCTAGGGGTTACAAACAGTACTTAATAATAAAACAAAGAATAGTAATACCGGTCAATGAAATCTATGGTACAACTAAGGTGTGGCCGCTATGGTGTGTGCGCCGCACACCCGATACACACCACTATCAGGCAGGTCCCAGTAGCTTCTTGTGTGGGCACTCACCTATCGCGTTGGCAGGAAAGACAAGAATTTTGTTTTCCGGTGCCACGACATGATCACGTGGTTGGCAGGCAGCCAATGGAAGGGCAGATATGCCCCGTTATGGCCATGCCCCTTCGTGCATCCCATTGCTCCCCTACAGACCACAGATCGTTGCTTTTATCTGTGCATGCGTCGCCAGGCGCGCATGCAGCAGTTACCGCTTGGGCCGTAGACTAAGGCGGAAATTAGCCATACTATAGCTCAATGCACACGGTACACAAGGAATACAGCATATGGCAATACAGGACCAAAAAGGGGATATACAAGAAAGAGTGGAACAATAAGGTTGGGCTTGACTGTGAGGGGGTAGCAAGCTGGACTTTATTAGGACTTCTGTCCCCTTCTGTGACACTAATCCTTTATTTATAATCCACTCAATGTCTAAACAGTATAAAGAACCTCAATATATAAATTGATACGAACTCTACAATTGAATGCCTATAGTACTAAAATAATGATTCAAGCATGAATACTTTCAGATATTTGCCTGCAGTCAAACATCAAAATGTAGTATTTTTGTAAAGTACTCATTGAGTTAGCGAGTATTTATTGTTTGAGAGATAGTCTAAATAAATTTTTTGAAGAGCTTAGTTACATACATTTTAACCAAAACAATTTAATACACGTTACTAGACATATTAAAGCTGCAGTTCAAGCAGTATCCTGCATGTGTGTTTTATTTTAATAAATCAGTTCTGTATAAGAAAGTACTTTTAGCATTTTCTGTTTTAAAAAAAACAACTTTCAAAGACCAATTTTCTTGTATTCTATTTTAACAAGCATGTTTGTTCCTATAGCAACCATTTACATTCCCCAGATCTAAAGATGTCGCCAAAGTTCGCCGACCAATAGACAGAGAACGAATTGACCGGCAGCTATGCAGTTCTTTAGGTAAGTAGAGATTGCCCACATGAAACTATTGAAATTAAAAAAAACGGGAGCTTGAACTGCATCTGTAGATCAGAATACTATAATTCTAAGTCTTGGCCTTCGTAGTTGTTAGAAGTAGTTTATACCAAGTAAATGCATCACACCACACTATTTATTGACTGGGAAAAAAAACTAAAAAAAAGAAGGGGGAGAAACAGTGTGCTTTAAACTTAAAAAGCAGTAAGATTTTAGCGTTTAAAAAATTAAATCCTAAAAAATAGATATCCAGTACAGAGATTCTCAAATATAACATGAACGCCATCAAATATGAAAAAGTCTTAATTCTTTTCTATTTATTAGGGGGGGGGGGAAGGGGGGAGGGGAAGGGGTGATTGAGGGGGGGAGAAAAAGAGGGGGTGATGAGGGGGGAGAAAAAGGGGGTGATGAGGGGGGAGAAAAAGAGGGGGTGATGAGGGGGGGAGAAAAAGAGGGGTGATGAGGGGGGGAGAAAAAGAGGGGGTGATGAGGGGGGTAGAAAAAGAGGGGGTGATGAGGGGGGTAGAAAAAGAGGGGGTGATGAGGGGGGGAGAAAAAGAGGGGGTGATGAGGGGGGGAGAAAAAGAGGGGGTGATGAGGGGGGGAGAAAAAGGGGGTGATGAGGGGGGGAGAAAAAGAGGGGGTGATGAGGGGGGGAGAAAAAGAGGGGGTGATGAGGGGGGGAGAAAAAGGGGGTGATGAGGAGGGGAGAAAAAGGGGGTGATGAGGAGGGGAGAAAAAGGGGGTGATGAGGGGGGGAGAAAAGGGGGTGATGAGGGTGGGAGAAAAAGGGGGTGATGAGGGGGGGGGAAAGAGGGGGTGATGAGGGGGGGGGGGAAAAGGGGGTGATGAGGGGGGGAAAGGGGGGGGAAAAGGGTGATGGGGGGGAAGAGAGGGGGTGATGGGGGGAAGTGAAGGGGTGATGGGGGGGAAGAGAGGGTGTGATGGGGGGAAGTGAAGGGGTGATGGGGGGAAGAGAGGGGTGATGGGGGGGAAGAGAGGGGTGATGGGGGGGAAGAGAGGGGTGATGGGGGGGAAGAGAGGGGGTGATGAGGGTGGGGAAGTGAGGGGGGCATGAGGGGGGGGGGAAGAGAGGGGGTGATGAGGGGGGGAAAGGGGGTGATGAGGGGGGGGGGAAAGGGGGGAGAGGGGGTGATGAGAGGGGGTGATGAGGGGGGGGAAAGGGGGTGATGAGGGGGGGGAAAGGGGGGGAAGAGAGGGGGTGATGAGGGGGGGGAAGAGAGGGGATGATGAGGGGGGGGAAGAGAGGGGATGATGAGGGGGGGGGGAAGAGAGGGGGTGATGAGGGGGGGGAAGAGAGGGGGTGATGAGGGGGGGAAGAGAGGGGGTGATGAGGGGGGGGAAGAGAGGGGGTGATGAGGGGGGGGAAGAGAGGGGGTGATGAGGGGGGGGAAGAGAGGGGGTGATGAGGGGGAGGAAAGGGGGTGATGAGGGGGGGAAAGATAGGGTGATATGGGGGGGAAGAGGGTGATATGGGGGGGAAGAGGGTGATATGGGGGGGAAGAGGGGATGATATGGGGGGGAAGAGGGTGATATGGGGGGGAGGGGAAGAGGGGGTGATATGGGGGGGAAGAGGGGGTGATATGGGGGGCAAAGAAGGGGTGATATGGTGGGGGAAGAGGGGGTGATATGGGGGGGGAAAGAGGGGGTGATATGGGGGGGGGAAGAGGGGGTGATATGGGGGGGGGAAGAGGGGGTGATATGGGGGGGAGAAGAGGGGGTGATATGGGGGGGAGAAGAGGGGGTGATATGGGGCGGAGGGGAAGAGGGGGTGATATGGGGGGGAAGAGGGGGTGATATGGGGGGCAAAGAAGGGGTGATATGGTGGGGGAAGAGGGGGTGATATGGGGGGGGAAAGAGGGGGTGATATGGGGGGGGGAAGAGGGGGTGATATGGGGGGGGGAAGAGGGGGTGATATGGGGGGGAGAAGAGGGGGTGATATGGGGGGGAGAAGAGGGGGTGATATGGGGGGGAGAAGAGGGGGTGATATGGGGGGGAGAAGAGGGGGTGATATGGGGGGGAGAAGAGGGGGTGATATGGGGGGAGAAGAGGGGGTGATATGGGGGGGAGAAGAGGGGGTGAAATGGGGGGAGAAGAGGGTGATATGGGGGGGAGAAGAGGGGGTGATATGGGGGGGAGAAGAGGGGGTGATATGGGGGGGAGAAGAGGGGGTGATATAGGGGGAGAAGAGGGTGATATGGGGGGGAAGAGGGCGTGATATGGGGGTGAAGAGGGGGTGATATGGGGGGGGGAAGAGGGGGTGATATGGGGGGGAGAAGAGGGGGTGATATGGGGGGGAAGAGGGGGTGAAAAGGGGGTGATATGGGGGGGAGAAGAGGGGGTGATATGGGGGGGAGAAGAGGGTGTGATATGGGGGGGAAGAGGGGGTGATATGGGGGGGAAGAGGGGGTGATATGGGGGGGAGAAGGGGGGATGGGGGGGAAGAGGAGTGATATGGGGGGTGATATGGGGGGAAGAGGGGGGGTGATGAGGGGGTAAGAGAGGGGGTGATGAGGGGGGAAGAGGGGGGAAGAGAGGGGGTGATGGGGGTGATGAGGGGGGGTGATGGGGGTGATGAGGGGGGAAGAGAGGGGGTGATGAGGGGGGGAAAGGGGGTGATGAGGGGGGGAAAGGGGGTGATGAGGGGAGGGAAAGGGGGGGAAAGGGGGTGATGAGGGGGGGGAAAGGGGGTGATGAGGGGGGGAAAGGGGGTGATGAGGGGGGGGAAAGGGGGTGATGAGGGGGGGAAAGGGGGTGATGAGGGGGGGGGGAAGAGGGTGATGAGGGGGGGAAAGGGGGTGATGAGGGGGGGAAAGGGGGTGATGAGGGGGGGGGAAAGGGGGTGATGAGGGGGGGGAAGATAGGGTGATGAGGGGGGGGGAAGATGGGATGATATGGGGGGGAAGAGGGTGATATGGGGGGGAAGAGGGGGTGATATGGGGGGGAAGAGGGGGTGATATGGGGGGGAAGAGGGGGTGATATGGGGGGGAAGAGGGGGTGATATGGGGGGAAGGGGGTGATATGGGGGGGAAGAGGGGGTAATATGGGGGGGGGGGAGAATCGGGGGTGATATGGGGGGGAGAAGAGGGGGTGATATGGGGGAGAGAAGAGGGGGTGATATGGGGGGGAGAAGAGGGTGATATGGGCGGGAGAAGAGGGGGTGATATGGGGGGGAGAAGAGGGGGTAATATGGGGGGGAGAAGAGGGGGTGATATGGGGGGGAGAAGAGGGGGTGATATGGGGGGGAGAAGAGGGGGTGATATGGGGGGGAGAAGAGGGGGTGATATGGGGGGGGAAGAGGGGGTGATATGGGGGGGGAAGAGGGGGTGATATGGGGGGGGAAGAGGGGGTGATATGGGGGGGAGAAGAGGGGGTGATATGGGGGGGAAGAGGGGGTGATATGGGGGGAAGAGGGGGGATGGGGGAAAGAGGGAGTGGAATGGGGGGTGATATGGGGGGTAATGGGGGGGAAGAGGGGGTGACATGGGGGGGGAAAGAGGGGGTGATATGGGGGGGAAAGTGGGGCTGATATGGGGGGGGAAAGTGGGGGTGATATGGGGGGATGGGGGGAAGAGGGGGTGATATGGGGGGGAAGGAGGGGTGATATGGGGGGAAGGAGGGCTGATATGGGAGGGGAGGAGGGGGTGATATTGGGGGGGGGAAAGGGGGTGATATGGGGGGGAAGAGGGGGTGATATGGGGGGAATAGGGGGTGATATGGGGGGAAGGGGGGGTGATATAGGGGGGGAAGTGTGGGTGATATGGGGGGTTATATGGGGGGAAGAGGGGGTGATATGGGGAGGAAGAGGGGGTGATATGGGGGAGGAAGAGGGGGTGATGGGGGGAAGAGGGGGGCTATGGGGGGAAAAGAGGGGGTGATGGGGTGGGGGTGGAAAGGGGGTGATGGGGAAAGGGGGTGATGGGGTGGGGGGTGGAAAAAGGGGGTGATGGGGTGGGGGGGGAAAGGGGGTGGGGGAAGAGGGGGTGATATGGGGGGGAAGAGGGTGGGATTGGGGGGAAGACGGGAGGATGGGGAGGCAAGATGGGAGGATAGGGGGGATGAGGGGGGGAAAAGAGGGGGTGATGGGGGGGAAAAGAGGGGGTGATGGGGGGAAAGGGGGTGATGGGGGGGAAAGTGGGGGGTGATGGGGGGAGGGAAGAGGGGTTGATGGGGGAGAGGGAAGAGGGGGTGATGGGGGGAGGGAAGAGAGGGTGATGGAGGGAGGGAAGAGGGGTTGACATTGGGAGGGGGAAAAGGGGGAAAAGAGGGTGAAACGTGGGGTGGAAAGGGGTGATACAGGGAAAGGGGGTGATACGGGGAGAGGGGGAAGCAGGGGTGACACGTGGGGAGGCGGAGAAGAGGGGGTGACAAGGAATGGGGGGGAGAATGGGTGAGAGGTGGTGACACATGGGGAGGAGGGAAGAAGAGGGGCGACACATGGAGACTCTCCAGCTTGGAAGGGAGGAGGTGTGACACATGGGGAGAGGGGTGACATGAGGATGGGGGGGAGTGGGTGACCCATGGTGATGGGGTGAAGAGGGTATAACACATGGATAGGGGGGAAGAGCCGTGACATCTGGAGGGGTGACATGGAGAGCATGAGAAGAGGGGGTGTCATGGGGAGTGGGAGAAAAGTGGGTGACACAGGGAGCATGAGAAGAGGGGGTGACATTGGCAAGCGGAGAAGAGGGATTGATATGGGGAGGGGGAAGAGAGGGCGACACGTGGGGAGGAGGGAAGCAGGGGTGACGTAGTTTGGGGGGAGAAAAGAGGGTGACGGGATGCGGGGGAGGAGAGGGTGTGACACAAGGGGAGGAGGGCTTGGAGGCGAGAGGGGTGACACATGGGGAGGGGGCTGTGACACATGGGGAGGGGGTAGATGGGGTAAAACATGGGGAGGGGTGAAGAGGGGGTGACACATGGGGAGTATTACCAGTATTACCTCTAATTATCCTCCAGTATACCCTGCTGTCTATTTAGTTCTATTTAGCTTTCACACGTGGGCAAGACAACACCCTGATTAGAATAATCATCTGCCTTAACGTCCCTCACATGTGGGCAAGACAACACCCTGATTAGAATAATCATCTGCCTTAACGTCCCTCACATGTGCTAATTAAGTTGCTTGGGCCAGCCAGGTGACTTTTTAAAAGTACAGTATATAAGAAAACCCACAGCAGCCATGCTTGAAGTATACATGCTTAAAGTACAATGTTATATGAAGTGTGAAAAAGAAGTGGAAAAGTGAACACCACCTACTGCTTCTGATTCCTGCATTTGATCAACGCTGGAAAGGAGGATATCATCCCAGACTGCACATCTCAACTCTTAACTATTGCTGTGATGCCACCTTCTTTTTTTATATTTGCTGTAACCTCACTTATTTTCTAATTATGCACTTCCTTCCACCATCCTCATAATTTCTAACTCTATTCATATATCTCCATCTCTCCTTTCTTCCCCACTTCACAGTTCACATGAACTCCTTTCTTACCTGCGCCCTCTGTCACCACACAGCTATACACCCTGCACTAAATCACACCCTTACAAATCCTCCTCGCACATACTCTTTCTATCCATGCTTCTCCTCCTTGCTTCTGGGGATATCTCTCCCAATCCTGATCCCTGCCTAATTTCTACATGCTCTCGTCCTCGCCTCCCACATGCAACACCTACTCCTTCTGGTGTCAACCCCTCCAACCTCATACCCATCCCCTGTCACCCTCTCTCCTGTGCCGTTTGGAATGCTCGCTCCATCTCTAACAAGTTCCTGTCTGTGCATGACTTCTTTCTATCTCACTCTCTGCTCCTATTTGCTATAACTGAGACCTGGCTCACTCAGTCTGACTCTGCTCTGGAAGCTGCACTCTCTTATGGTGGCCTTTCCTTCTCCCACACTCCGCGCCCTGATGGCAGGGGTGGAGGCGTGGGGTTCCTGCTCTCCTCTCTCTGCCGTTACCGAACCCTTCCTATTCCCCCCTCTCTTGCTTTTCCCTCCTTTGAGGTTCACACAGTCCAGATCTTCTCGCCTCTCCCTGTGGCGGTCATCTATCGCCCACCTACCTCTACTCATCCCCCTTCTGCCTTTCTCTCTCACTTTGAATCCTGGCTCTCTTTCTTTCTCTCTTCTGACACCTCTGTTCTTCTCCTTGGTGACTTCTAGTGTCACATTGATGACCCTTCTCTTCTTTGGGCCTCCCGCTTTCTCTCGCTAACCTCTTCTTTTGGCCTTCAACAGTGGACTGCAGCCAGCACCCACAAGGATGGCCACTACCTAGACCTGGTTTTCACTAAACTTTTCTCTCACCGATTTCTCCATTTCTCCTTTTCCTCTCTCTGACCATCACCCCATCTCATTTTCTCTCTCCCGCTTCTCCCCCTCTCCATCTCACCCTCGTTTTTGCAGAAACCTGCGCTCTATTGATCTACCAGCTTTTGAGTCCACTTTGCTCTCCTCTCTCAGTTCTGCTTCAGACCCTGGCAACCTGTTCAGGAACTACAACTCTGCCTTATCCTCCTCTCTTGATCTACATGTCCCGCTTTCTCTCTGCCGTCCTCGCCCTTCTAACCCCAGACCTTGGCTAAATTCCAACACACGCATGCTGCGTTCCTCCACTCTCTCCTCTGAACACCTCTGGAGGAAATCTAATACACTTACAGACTTCCTTCACTACAAATTTATGCTGTCCTGTTTAAACTCTGCCGTCTCAGGCTAAACAAACCTACTTTTCATCACTAATCAACACACACAAGTCTAACCCACGCCGACTCTTTTCTGTCTTTGACTCTCTACTCAAACCACCCTCGGCTGCCTCCTCTTCTTCCTCCATCTCACCTCAGGACTTTGCTGACTTTTTTAAGGAAAAGGTGGAATCCATACGTCAGAACATCCCAACTGTTGCCTCCTCCCATCTCACACCGCTTCCTAACTCTCCTCCTGCCTTTCTTGACTCTTTTTCTGCTATCTCGGAGAAGGATGTGTCACTGCTGATCTCCTCTTCTCCCTCTACCACCTGCCCCTTGATCCCATTCCTTCCCATCTCCTAAAACCTCTTGCTCCTTCTATAATCCCTATGCTCACACCGATCTTTAACTCTTCCCTCTACTCTGGTACTTTTCTATCCTCCTTCAAGCATGCAACCATTATACCATTGCTCAAAAACAGCAAGCTTGACCCTACCTGTCCTAACTATCGACCTGTCTCCATCCTGCCTTTTGCCTCCAAACTCCTTGAACGTCTTGTATTCTCTCGATTGCTACACTTTCTCAACACTTTCTCAACACCTATTCTCTTCTAGACCCTCTACAATCGGGCTTCCGCACTGCTCACTCTACTGAAACAGCCCTCACTAAAATAACTGACGACCTCCATGCTGCCAAAGACAGAGGTCATTACACTGCTCATATTACTCGACCTCTCTGCAGCATTTGACACTGTGGACCACCCTCTTCTCCTCCACATTCTCCATACTCTTGGTATTCGGAACATAGCTCTAACCTGGATCTCCTCTTACCTCTCCCATCGTACTATCAGTGTCTCCTTTGCCAACACCTCCTCCTCCTCCTCTATCGATCTCTCTGTGGGGGTACCCCAGGGCTGTGTCCTGGGACCCCTTCTCTTTTCTCTTTACACACTCTCTTTAGGTGACCTAATCACATCTTTTGGGTTTAAATATCACCTCTTTGCTGACGACACACAAATTTACCTTTCAACCCCTGACCTTACACCTGCTATACAGACCAAAGTTTCTGAATGTCTCTCTGGAATATCATCCTGGATGACCATCCGCCGACTGAAACTTAACATGGCAAAAACAGAGCTCCTTATACTTCCTCCCAAACCTGGCCCTACTACCTCCTTCCACATTACTGTTGGAAATACGATCATTCACCCAGTAGCCCAAGCACGCTGCCTAGGGGTAACACTCGATTCCTCTCTCATACTCCTCTTTCAAAACGTTTCTAAAACTTGTCGCTTTTGCCTCCGCAATATCACAAAGATACGCCCTTTCCTTTGTTACTCGACTACTAAAACTCTGACTCGGGCCCTCATTCTCTCCTGTCTCGATTACTGCAACCTCCTGCTGTCCGGCCTTCCTGCCTCTCACCTTTCTCCCCTACAATCTATCCTAAACACTGCTGCCAGAATCACTCTACTCTTTCCTAAATCTGTCTCCGCGTTTCCCCTCCTGAAATCCCTCTCCTGGCTTCCAATCAAATCCCGCATTCCATTCTCCTCCTCACTTTTAAAGCTTTACACTCTTCTGCCCCTCCTTACATTTCAGCCCTAATTTCTCGCTATGCACCATCCCGACTCTTGCGTTCTGCTCAAGGATGTCTTCTTTCTACCCCCTTTTTATCTAAAGCCCTCTCCCCCCTTAAACCCTTTTCACTGACTGCCCCACACCTCTGGAATGCCCTTCCCCTCAGTACCCGACTAGCACCCTCTCTATCCACCTTTAAGACCCACCTTAAGACACATTTGCTTAAAGAAGCATATGAATAGCACTGTGGATAATCCTGGACACATGATACATGATACATAAAGCGTGGCCCCCTGTAGACGCACTTACTAAAATTCCCTCCTAATGTCTCTATACGTTCCCCTACCTACCAATTAGATTGTAAGCTCCTCGGAGCAGGGACTCCTCTTCCTTAATGTTACTTTTATGTCTAAAGCACTTATTCCCATGACCTGTTATTTATATTATCTGTTACTTATATGATTACAACATGTATTACTACTGTGAAGCGCTATGTATATTTATGGCGCTATATAAATAAAGACATACAATACTGGACATAGTGTCCAAATACAGGACAGTCCGGTTCAATACTGGACACCTGGCAACCCTAGGGGTTAAAACATTTGGAGGTAGTGAAGTGGGATTAACACATGGAGAGGGGGGGAAAGAGGGGTGACAAATGGGGAAGAGGGGGTGACATTGGGAGGAGGGGAGACACATGGGCGGGGAGGACGGGATACAGATTGGAAGGGAGTGACACATGGGGATGGGGGGGAGAAGAGGGGGTGACACGGGGAGTGAAAGTTTTCAGTATCTCTGTGGGCGGTGACCCTTGTCACCCCCGGAACGGTGGACCCTTTTAACTCAACCCGGGGAGATTTTTACCATTGGCACTGCTATTGGTTTGTTCCCGCTATCACGAACTTGCAGACGTCTGGGAGCGGCCAAGAAAGACAGGAAAAAAGTTCTCTTTAAGCAGCTCAAGTTTATTGCGGGCTGAATCTGCATTTTTATAAGCTACAAAAGCATTATCACTTTTAGAAGTGTACACAGTTACATTGGAGGCGTTACACTGTCCTCTGGATTCGTTGCACTACATGTTAGAGGCGTTTTTTGGAGGCGTTACACTATTTTGGCAAACACACGTAGTTTACAGAACTGGTTTTAACAAGAATATGCATAAGCAATGAAAAAGAGTTTTTTCTCTTGAGAACCATGAAGTAGAGCTACATTTCTGTTACAATTCAAGGCCCTTTGCTTCTTGGAAAAACAACTGCTTGGGATCACGCCTGGATATAGTTAAGATAAAGAAAATGCAAGCTTCTGCTTTTTTAAACTTGCTGTATCTTATATATTCACAAAATGGAGAACAGACAAAATGGAGGACAGACTAGTAATTTTAACCCTTTCAGGGAGGAGGGCTTGGAAGGGGAGGGGGGGTGACATGGAGAGGGGGTTAAGGGGTGACATGGGGTGGAGGGCTTGGAGGGGAGACACGTGGGGAGAGGGGTGAAAGGGGTGACATGGGGAGAGGGTGACATGGGGAGGGGGGGGAGGCCGTGACACATGGGGAGGGGGGGGGGGAAGAGGATGTGACACATGGGGAGGGGGTGACATGGGGAGGGGGGGGAGGCCGTGACACGGGGAGGGGGGGGGAGGCCGTGACACATGGGGAGGGGTGGGGGAAGAGGGTGTGACACATGGGGAGGGGGGGGGGAGCAGGAGTGACATGTGGGATGGGGGGAGAAGAGGGGTGACATGGGATGGAGGAGAAGAGGGGGTGACACATGGAGGGGAGAAGGGGGGTTGACATGGGGAGGATGGCTTGGAGGGGTGGAGGAGGTGACATAAGTTGGGGAGGAGGCTGTGACACGTGGGGAGGGGAGAAGAGGGGGTTAAAACATGGGGAAGGGGTTAAGAGGGATGACATGTGGAGGGGGTGACATGGGGAGGGAGAAAGAGGGTGACATGGGGAGGGGGAAAAGGGGTGACACGGGAAGGGGGAAAGCAGGGGTGACAGGTGACATGTGGGCGAAGAGGGGGTGACATGGGGAGGAGGGGAGAAGGGGAGTGACATGGGGAAGAGGGCTTGGAGGGGAGGGGTGATACATGGGGAGGAGGGCTTGAAGGGAAGGAGGGGTGACATGGGGGGGTGGAAGGGGTGACATTGGAAGGAGGCTGTGACACATGGGGAGGGGGAAGAGGGGGTAAAACATGAGAAGGGGATTAAGAGGGAGTGACACGGGGAGGGGAGAAGAGTGGTGACACATGGGAGGGAGAAGGGGGGTGAAATGGCAGGAAAAGAAGGGGGGACAAGAGGGGGTGAGATGGGGGGTCAAGAGGGGTGACAAATGGGGAGGGGGAGAAGTGTGGGAGGGAGGTAAGGGTGGAAAGTGGGGGAGGCAGTTGAGGCGATGAAAGTTATTTGGAGCGACAGGGAAGGTGGCAGTTGCAGGGACATGGGAAGGGCAGTTGGAGTGACAAGGGAAGGATAGTTGGAGCAACAAGGGAAGGGTAGTTGGAGCGACAAGGGAGAGTTGGGAACAAGGGGGTGACAGGGGGCAGTGATGGGGCAGTTGGGGTGAGAGGAGGTACGGAAGGGGATAGGAGGGAAAGGGAAGGCAGTGGGTGACAAGGGGCAGTGGGGTGATTGTCCTTACCTTACTCTCCAGTGTCCATAGCCAGCACCAAGATGGAGTGCACAGCAGGCAGGGTGTACACTCACCATGTGCTGCTTGGGAGCCCACTATGGCTCAGTGGTCCATAAGCACTCAGGGAAGGCGTTGGTTAGGGGCACCCTGGCTTCTCCTCTTCCATCTCTCTATTGCCCCTCTAGACTGTCTGTACTAAGAGCCCTTTTTTGTTTCTTCGAGGGCTGCACATGAAGCTCTGAAGGGGCCACCCCTGTATACCTTGCCCCACAAAGACCTTCATGCATTGATTAGATTAGTACTACAGAGTAGTACAAATAATATCAGCATGGCATGTGATTCTATTATAGTAAATGGATGACACTAGAAAACATAGAATTAAATAAATGTTGTGTACCATTTGTAAATGTAAAATTATCTAATTAAAAGAAAAAACATCTCCTAAAATCATGGACAAATCAAAGACAGCAATGAAATGTGCAATCTCCTTAAATAGAACACAGATTGGAACTTTATCATAACCCGTGAGGAAGCCTATGGTGAAACGCGTAGGGTTTGCCTTTCTATCCTTCTTGACCCTGTGAAGGATCCGTAGAGAGGACACAGCGATTCTTCTTTGCTATCCAGTTGGAGATACCTTACGCGGGCAGGGACAACAGGAGCGAGTACGCAGAACAGCTAACGCGCAAACCAGGAAATGCTCCAGAGTAACAGAAGAACACGATCGTGGTGTACAACTTGCTGCAGCAGGTGCGGAGGTGCTGCTCAGCTAAAGCACACACCAATAGTATAGGAGCCCGGGGAGGTCACGGGATCATGAAGCCAACCTATAGAGCACACGGAAACTCCCAGGTATACCAGCCGGCGCGGAGGGCTATTATACCCTGTGAGGTATGATCAATTATAAATCAATCCTATATGGATGTCCTTATCCATTGAAGGCATCAGTTCTTGTGAGAGACTATATGATTCTAACTCATTAATCTAAAGGTGCACCTTAAAGTATCAAACTTGGAGGACATTTCAATAATATTCTGTGTTGGACATTATTCTAAGAAGTAATTATACTTTGGAGTACATACATATCCATCCATACACCATCACTCTGGAAAGACATGCATTTCCAACTCAAAGGAGAATTACCTCATTACTCTCTCACAGTGATCCATATCAGCACATGCATTACCATTAGAACACATAGGACTTTTATTGTTATACTGTGTTTATACAATGTTGTGTTTTATAAAATCCATATATTGATTTAGGTATATGAGTTTTTAATACATTTTTGTTCTTCATTTGCTGTCATATCAGTTTCTCTTCTCTGGCATTAGCTGTCTTATTAGAAGGTTAATTTTAAAGGATATCTATGCGCCAGAGTTATTTTCTTAATCTTAAACTTACCTGTAATGTTAGTGAAGACTCAATAGTTTATTTTTTTTTAGACTGAAAATCATGAAAAATATGGCAGTATACAAAGACTGCTACTAACCGTATTCATTATGGCACTAGTCAACATACAGTATACTGATGGTCCTGGCAGATATCACAATTTGTGTAAGGCATTGTTAAACTACTGAAAGCTTTGAAGGGAGCGCACAATACTTGGTTAAAATAGTTTCTCAATAGTGAAGCAATGTAAACGGAATTACATTCTTGTCTCCAAAAGAGGGAAAAAAACAAGACAAGACAATTTGGCCTAATCATCGGAGTGCGAAGGGCCAAAAATGCTGTATTATAGCAACAACAAAAAAAAACATTATTTTTAGGGTGCAAGTCTTAAGCCTCTAGCCTGCTGGCTTCTTAGGTAACCCCAGGAGGCAAGTAGTATAGGTTTTGTTCAATATTAACCCCTTTGGTGCCTGTGGTATACCTTTGAAGTCACAGGCATGAAAGGGGGTTAATCTATTTTCTACCAGAGTTTGTAATTATTTATATTACATAACCCTATGGTAGAAATGTAGGACCCCCTTTCCCCCCATTGTATTGCGATTATTACTCTGTTTTTAAGACGAATCCCAGCCTCTGTTTTATAAGCAAATACAGTTCACATTGGAATAGATTGAGTTCAATATTGGGATAGTTCTATAAGGTTCAATTGCCAACAGGTAATATTTCTATTGTCTCAACCTATGGCAAACTGATTAACTGTGTTTTTCAAACCTCTCCCGTGACACATGGCCACACCGGGTTTCTGCGTCAACCACCAAATATTCTATTAATATGCAAAAGAAAGTGCATTCACCTAGATGCAAACGCATTGGTTATTCCCAAAACCCGGTGTGGCCATGGGTCACAAGGAGAGGTTTTAAAAACACTACGTTAAGAATTAAAGCAGGTAAAGGAACTTATAAGTGTGGGAGAGTTACAGGTTGATATAGATATATATATATATATATATATATATATATATATATATATATATATATATATATATATATATATATATATATATATATGGAACACACAATAGATGCCGCAATCAAATCACCCTTGTGTGATTAAATAATCAGTTAACCAGAGGTCAGGGTAAAAGGTAACCCTCTGGTGGTGCTACCGACCCAAAGGAATAATATGACTAAAAAGGAGGGAGAGTAGGGTCAAAAAGGTGCACTCAAATGCTGAATTATGAAAAATAGAAATGGACTTTATTAACAAAGAGTATAAAAAACACAAAAGACAGACCCACACAAATCACATGTCAGATCGCTATGCGACACAACGTAAAAACATCAAAGAGGTACAATTGGTCTGATAAGAGCCAAAGCAGGGTAACAATATATCATTACAAATATAACATAACAGAACTAGGGGAAAAATATTTCTCCCCAAGTAATGTTTACTGAGATCGGCCGATCCAGAACAAGAGTAGCAATGAATATAAATGGTAAGTAGATACAGACCACAAGAAAAAGATTGGATATATATTATAGTAAATATACATAAACCTCTTAATGATGATGAGAGATAGTTAGGCACATAGCTAGAAATACATAAAGTTGTGACCCTTAAATGTGCTGTAAATCAGCTGAATAAAGTGATGCCCAAATTGAGCTGCACATGTAAGATAAGTAGCAGCAGTGGTAGATCTATAAAGTGCACTGGTAGCGCTCATATAAAGTCCCCTGAGATACAGAGCTCAAAAATAATGAGCAGTGGTGGTGTGTGAATAACACAGGGACATAGAGCACTGCTGTGTGTGGTGTGCACAAGGCACTGGGGAAATCCAGTGATAAATACCAGCGTTACTCAGTCAGGCAGCAGGAGAATCAGATGATAAAGACCAAAGTCTTGCAGTGGGACATCAGCAGTAAAACGGAGGAAAGTCTCACGCAGTATGGTAAGGCACACGGGTCACAGGATGGAGGGGTGCTGTCACAGCTCTGCTCCTACGGCCGTTTCGCCAAAAAGGCTTCTTCCGGGAGCATACAGTGTCAGCATAAACAAACACTCTTAAAGGGCTCCGTTTTCCCGCCAAAAGTTCACTCGTGACCAACAGCCAATAAGAAATTCTGAAAAATAGAACCGTGTCAGCTGTTGCTATGTGGAAATGAGCAGAACTTTGGAGGCAGTAATCCTTAAAGAGACAGACATAAAAAGACACAGGAAGTGGCATAATGTGATTAAAAATCAGCATAATTGCTAAGCAGAGTGTTGTAAAGCAAGGAGGCATGAATAAAAATATAAGTAAAGCTAATTTGAAGAGTGATTAAATTGACAATATCTTGAAGAATGTCCAATGAAATGGCATTATACTAAGTTAGATACCAAGTATTGACAATACTACACAGAGACATAAAATATGGAGGATCAAAGGAGAGATGAACCATAAGCTGTGATTGAGACTTAATAAAAGATTTCTAGGGAAAGCAGGGTAAGTTACATAAAACAAGACAGAAAACAAGACAGAGTCTCTAAATGAGTGAAAAGCTAAAGGAACATTGCAAAACTGAGGTAATCATTTAATCCAGTTGGAATCATGGTCCCTAATTGAACTATCCATCTGCATTCTTTTTGCAGTAGGAGCTGCTCCACATTACCGCCGCGGATGCCTATGTTGATTTTATCAATGGCAAAGGCCACCAGGGATGAGGGGTCAGAGTTGTGCACATCACGAAAATGGCGTGCCACACTGGTGATTTTTTTGAAGCACGCCAGGTCTTTAGTTGCATTTTTAATGTTACGTGTGTGCTCCAAAACCCTTACACGAAATTCCCTGGTGGTCATGCCAATGTAAATCAGACCGCAGGGACAGTTCAGATGGTAGATGACATTCTTGGATTTACAGTTTAGAAAATAAAAGATTCTGAAGTTTCTGGTGCCTTTAGAGTTATGAAAGACATCAGTCTGCTTCATGTGTCTACACGCGGAACAATGTCCACATTTGTAGAAACCTTTTAAGCTTACTTGGTTGAGGAAAGTAACTTTTGGAGGGGTAGTGTAATGACTCCTGACCAGCAGGTTCTTTAGGTTAGGTGCTCTCCTACTAGTGAGGCTAACTCTGTCACCCAGAATAGCCTGGAGATCTTGATCTGCCAAAAGTATGTCCCAGTGTTTTTGAAGGATGTTTTTGAGACTGTTCCATTTATTATTGTAAGTTCCAATGAACCTTATTGTTTTCGTTGGTGTTGGTTTAGGTTTAGGTTGCAGTAGAGTTTGTCTGTTTAGTTTTTGACTGTTTTTAAGACCCCGTTTTATGGCCGATTGGCTATAACCCCTTGCCTTAAATCTTTTGCTCATATCTATGGATTGGGTATTAAATGTCTCCATAGTTGAGCAATTACGGCGAAGTCTGATAAATTCGCCATTGGGGATGCCCCTTATCTGATGAGCAGGATGAAAGCTGCTGGCGTGCAGTAAGGTGTTACAAGATGTCGTTTTACGGAAAATGTCAGTTACTACACGACCATCAGAGGCGATGCTAATACTGAGGTCAAGATATTTAACATTAGTAGTACTCGAGGTGTAGGTGAGCCTGATGTTAATGCTGTTGTGATTGAGAACATCGATGAACTGTTGCAACATTAATGCAGTGCCCTGCCATAGAATGAAAATATCATCGATGTATCTCAACCACAACAGCAGATGGGACGTGTACTCACTATTGGCTTCAGAAAAGACCTCTTCACGTTCCCACCACCCCAGGAAAAGATTCGCATAGGAGGGCGCACATGTTGCACCCATAGCCGTTCCTCTGATCTGTAAATAATAAGTATTTTTAAATAAAAAATAATTATGTCTTAGTACAAAATCCAGGAGATGTATTAATGTATTCGTTAAATTTGTACTCAGGTTCAGCATGGATAAAAAGAATTTTGTGGCAAAGATGCCATCTTCATGGCGGATACAAGTATATAACGTTTCAACGTCACAGGTGGCTAATATAGTGTCGTTGTCAACAAACACGTTATCAAGCCTTGAGAGTATATCCATGCTGTCCCTGAGATACGAAGGTAAAGTTTCTACAGATGAGCGTAAAAATGCATCAATGAAACGGCTTATGGGCTCACATAGCCCTCCTATACCTGATACGATTGGTCTTCCTGGGGGGTGGGAGAGGTTTTTGTGGATCTTGGGCAGAAGATATAATGTCGGTGTAATTGGGTACTTAGTAATTAGACCGTCATAATGACGTCTAGTGAAAGCTGTGACAGCACCCCTCCATCCTGTGACCCGTGTGCCTTACCATACTGCGTGAGACTTTCCTCCGTTTTACTGCTGATGTCCCACTGCAAGACTTTGGTCTTTATCATCTGATTCTCCTGCTGCCTGACTGAGTAACGCTGGTATTTATCACTGGATTTCCTCAGTGCTTTGTGCACACCACACACAGCAGTGCTCTATGTCCCTGTGTTATTCACACACCACCACTGCTCATTATTTTTGAGCTCTGTATCTCAGGGGACTTTATATGAGCGCTACCAGTGCACTTTATAGATCTACCACTGCTGCTACTTATCTTACATGTGCAGCTCAATTTGGGCATCACTTTATTCAGCTGATTTACAGCACATTTAAGGGTCACAACTTTATGTATTTCTAGCTATGTGCCTAACTATCTCTCATCATCATTAAGAGGTTTATGTATATTTACTATAATATATATCCAATCTTTTTCTTGTGGTCTGTATCTACTTACCATTTATATTCATTGCTACTCTTGTTCTGGATCGGCCGATCTCAGTAAACATTACTTGGGGAGAAATATTTTTCCCCTAGTTCTGTTATGTTATATTTGTAATGATATATTGTTACCCTGCTTTGGCTCTTATCAGACCAATTGTACCTCTTTGATGTTTTTACGTTGTGTCGCATAGCGATCTGACATGTGATTTGTGTGGGTCTGTCTTTTGTGTTTTTTATACTCTTTGTTAATAAAGTCCATTTCTATTTTTCATAATTCAGCATTTGAGTGCACCTTTTTGACCCTACTCTCCCTCCTTTTTAGATATATATATATATATTAGAGACCAAGAGGTTTACAAATAGTGATAGGAGTCATGTACATAAAATGAAATCCTTTATTAAATGTAGAACCAGTGATGCGATTTACTTGCTAATGAGTTCTTGCCCCCAAACTATACGCAGGAAAGACGAGAACGAAGGAAACTATTGGAACACCCTAATGACATCATAAATAACTCGATGGCACAAAATTATGAACAAATATCACAGTAGTTCTAATAGAGATTTGAACGTTAGTAGTACAGAACAAGTGGTATACAGAAGGGGGATATTGACAAAATCCTCCCACAGATAGATACTCACATTGGAAACCTCCGTTGCAATAGGATTCTGTTAAGAAAAGCTAGTCTTAATGTTTTTGTTATCGTTTAATTTTATGTTATTGTTTGACCTCTATCTCTTGCTATGTGATATCGTTAGCAGCAAGCGTGGTGATGGATGTTGGTGTATCCATCAAGGCAACAATGCAGCAAAAGGTTCAGTAAGTAGACTATAACACACAATGCATAATTTATTGAATAAAACTACAATCTGAACAGATGTTAATGTGATAGGCGTTTCTATACTATGTGAGGGACCCAGGTGTCGTTACTGTAATACATGAAATGATTACACACCAGCGGCTCACCACAAACCTAAGTGCAAAGTCCGCTCTGCACCAATATTCATGAAACACTGCTCCAACTGTACTATATTGTAAAGTAGACCATAAGTAAAACCATGTAAAAATGGCACCAATTCTTTAATGACCGAGCTTTTTCAGTTCGAAGAGAAATCTGGTACAAGCAAAGATGTCACAGAGATGAGCACAGCCTAATCAAACCATGGTCTGGGTGCAAAGGAACACGATCCACAAGGGCTAGAGTGGCTCACTGAGTATAGACACCGACTCTGAGGACAATGAGTTTGAAGCAGGAGAACCTGGTCCAATTCTTGGTGTCAGTTCTTTGTGACCTGGGGCAAGTTATTTCATCTCATTGTGCCTCAGGCACCATAAAATAGATTGTAAGCTCTATGGGGCAGGAAACCATCCCAGCAACAATTCTGTGTACAGCGCTGCATACACTGATAGCCGTATAGCAGAAAAAACTATTACACTTAATAAAGCACTTTACAAGTAGATGCATCAGTAGACCCAGAATCGATGTATTAAGGTGCTGTGCATTGCTGGCAGATAATACCAGCTTGATTCCACTACAGACTGGACTACGAGCATCAGGAACCAACCCAGATTTGTGTCAATAGGATCGCAGTTGAGAAGGCGCTTTCATAAGATCTCTACACTAAGCATTCGGTTCCAGTTAATATTCTTAAGTGTGGATTTGGATAACAGCAAGATAAAGGAGACAATTACTAAAATATTTTGGTTGCATTTTGTGTACAAGGACTTTTTAGATAATAGCCAATCATGTTATGGTTATATTTCAGAATGAATGTATGGATCTTTTTGAGATTAGATTTTTGAAATGCTCAGACGTTTACACTTATTACATTTAAAAGTACATAGTTTCTCGTTACGTTTGACCATCAATTAATACAGCAGGGTGTGACATTTATTTGGTTAAAGGTACACCTAACTACATATACCAAGACTTAAGTATATCAGAATACTATACTTAGATGTCTGGGAATCTTGTATTAAATATTGTTATTGTGTAAACCTATGTAACCAAGTCATAATACCATTTGAGTGCATTACACCGTAATACACTGTTAAATGATTCATAATAGAATTTATGAAAACTATTTTTGATGTTTAATTTATGCAACCTTTTTTAAAGACATTTCAGTTTGATACACACAGATCCCTATCATTTAATAACTGCAGTAAACATTAAATATCTGAAAGTATTAATGCTTGAATCAATATTTGAGTACTGCGATATGGACATTTAATTGTAGAACTGGTATCAGTTTACATATTGAGGTTTTTAATATTGCATACAATTGTAATGGATTATAATAAAGGATGGTTATTATTTGTGTTTTTGATAACAGAGGGGTGCTGGTGATTTTTTTGCACTCATTACTTATTTAGTATTTATCTCAAAATTTAGCACCATCTTTGAGAGCGTACACCCAATCTATATTGTAATGGTTTGGAGCAGATATTTTCTTTATCCAAGATATAGAAAGATACTTTCACTTTTTTTCCAAATGCTAGAAGCTATTGTTTTTGGTAGACTCGCACACTATAATACTTGAAGATGTTGGGATAATTTATTTAACCAAAATCTTAAAAATGGGAAAAAGTTTGTAAGAGTTAATAAAAATAAATAAAAAAACTACACAAATGCATGATAGAATTTTTTTTATGTATACTCTAAAAATGTACAGTGCACAGATCTTCGAGCCATGCATAGAGTTCTCTTTCACAGCTCTTGCTATTTCAAAATTGTTCATCAAATCAGTGGCCCAGCGAAAACTCCACGTCATGTCAATTTGCTATTTTAAAGGGTTTAGTGCATGAACAATATCATCTTTTTAAATCAGCGGGGATAAAGAAAAATTATTTCTGCAGCACATTTACAGTACAGTAAAGAAGCTGATCAGCTAGTAAAAGACCAAGAGCTTTGACCACAATGATCTCACATGAACAATCATAACACCCTTAAATAAAAGATTTTTCCCAAGAATGGTTAGAATGGTCGCTTTGGAATATATTGAATAAGGCCTTAAGTGTATATGCTACGTGTGATACTAAAAAGCTAGATGTGCAATCTCTTTCCCTTTTTAAAACTAGGGCTCAGCCCATGCACGCTTTGCGCGTGTGCCAATCCTGCACTCCCCAAAATAATATCGGCTTTGACTTTTTACATTACCCACCTTCTCTCTATCTTCCCCCACTCCTCTCTCCATTGCATCTCTTTCATTTAATACCTTATAAAGTCATCACTTCTTTCTGCCTTTCTCCCCCAGCAGTCTCGTCATAGATGAGCTACATCTCCCGGAGGGAGAGATAATTTTTTTTTTTTTACAATATAGTAAGACATTGCTTATAGAACACATATTAAACCAAAACAATTTTTCTGGACTAAATAGAAGCCATCCTATCCAATTGTCACAAATAAAAAATTGCCAAACACAGGACTCTATCATAAAGATGAAACGTTAAGAGTACCTGTGGAGATTTTTTATTTTAATGTGGCAATAGTAAAAATACGAGCAATGTGTACTTTGTTATTAGATGGGTGTGAATAGAAGTGGCATATCAAATCATTATGGGAACTATAGTAAACCCTGTTAAACTTGCTACCTTCTGATTACAAGATTGTTCTTTAAGAACACACACAGTATAGTGAAATCAGACCATTTACAAAACTAGAGAGCGTTTTGATCAACATTTATTTCTTTATCCATAAAAAGAAAAAAAAACAGTTGATAAAACGTTTGCATCACGAGAGAAAGGTTGTGTTTTTGTTGAGCGCTAGGTACATATTCCACAATGACACTGAAAGCAGTGTAAAAACCGACAGTGACCTTTGACTAAAAGATAGTTTTTGTAAAAAGAAACAGATACCAAAGAAAATCAGAGCCTTGCCTTCTTTTTGCCCAAATGTTGGTCCAAATGTACAAAAGATGAGCACAAATGTGCAAAGTTCTTCAAAATTCTTGCAAGAGCCGGGGGGGGGGGGGGGGGGGGGGGAGACAAAGGGGGTGAGTGGAGGGATGCGCGCGGGTAAAAAATAAAAAAAATAAAAAAAAAAAAAAAAAAAAAAGAAGAGAAGAGAGGGATGCACTTACAAATTAACATTCAACTTAAAACTGGTAAAATATAAAATAAAGATCTTTAACTAGTATTTGTCAATTTGTAGATTAGTTTTATCTCGTTTTCAAAACGGAGTGAATTGTGTAATTACCACCCTCCCCTCAATTACTGTTGTATTGCAAGACCATATTCCACACAAAAATAAAGCCGTTGTCTAATTCATGTTCAAGTCTTGTACATGGCTGCTGTAAAACGCAGCTACAAAAGAAAAGAAAATTATTTTGCCTGAGGAAAAACAGATCTCAGTATGGTAAGCCCCTACCACGGCCTCTGACATATGTGCCTATGTGTCCTCTATGTCCTTGAGAGAAGGCAGGTCTCTGGAGAGGGGATGTCCAAGCATGTCCGTGCATATGAGCAGGTAGACCAGAATTCTCTGGTATGTTAGTGCTGTAGTTAAAGTTATGCATCTGTGTTGGCAAAGAATGACTGTTGGCCAATCCGGTGGAGGGATCGCTGTTTCCCAGAAGAACCGTAGGGCTGCGGCTGTATTCAAATCTATGGTCCTTGTCACCACTGAATAACATGGAATCAGCGCTGAGGTAGGTGTCCCCATAGGTGGTGACAGAGTTACAAAAATGCTCTGTAAAAGCAGAAGGCGCTTGGAGCCTACTACCAATCTGAGATGAAGCAGTACTGTAGTTATCGATAGGCTGGTTTTCAGGGTGCCTTTCCAAAATGCCAGAGGACACACTTCGAGGCCTATCGCTGCTGTACGAGGTCGGGAGGAAGGATGACCCACATGTTTCTATGCAGTCTGGTGCCTTGGAAAAGGAGGCTCCCACAGGGAAATCTGTACCCCCCGTATCTTCTTCCTGAGCCTGGTGCTGAGCAAGCAACTGTAGCAGTGCAGCCTTAACTTCTGCATGATGGTCATGAGAAGACATGCTGTTGCTGTGTATGTGCTGGCTCTCGATCCGGTAATCGAGGTCTTCTTCACAGACTGGAGGTGGTTCAGGTGGCTCCGGGGGGCGCTGATCTGGAGGCAGTATTTGAGGAAGGTTTCGTTCGGGCGATACGGTTTGGAGATTCGCATTATGCTGCTCCTCAAGCTCATTTTCATCTAGAACAAAGAAGATCACCACCAATTTAAACAATGCCGCTGACTTTTTAAATCTGACATCCACTAAAGAATAGATTACATTAAATCCATTGCCAACACACAACAAGGAAAATATAAGTGGCAGCACACAATCCGATGCTTATTAAACAATTCCGCAGTATCATAATTCATTGATATTTCAGTGAAAAATAGAACATGCAGATACCATACGCTCCTGCCTCACAATGTCTTAACAGATATGAATGGACAGGGCAATAACAATTACAGATCCACAAGCCAGAGACATTAAGATTTAAAGTGAACTAATTGCAGAAACATGTTTAAAAGGTCTCATCGGGGTTATTGATACCTATATCCATCTCTATATATACAGACAATTTATTTCCTTCCCCCCCCCCCCCCCATTATAAAATCTACTGACAAAGGCATGCTACAACCTTCACAAATGCCAGAAGCCCGACATCTTTAATCTGTCATGTCATTTTGTACACTGAGTGCATCAGAGAGGCGGTAGTGTATTTAACAGCACAAGTTCATTTTCCACTCTACCTGCCCTTTTCGGCCTTGCGTTTTACACATTGACATCAAAGAAAAGGCGGAAATACTTGCTCTGTTCCTGGACAAGTCGAAGTCAGAAGGATTAGTCATGAAGTATCAGAGAGACTGAAGTTTAAATTGAAGTGTGCAAAATCACATCATAATAATAAAAATTAAAAAAGGGGTGACCTTCCTTTAATGAGGAGAAATCCTTGGCGGTTTATGAAAGGTGCACAGAGGATTGTTTTTACTTTTGATGGTATTATCTACAATACTGCTTTAACCCTTTCACTTTCTCCAAAAGATGGGGGCGTAGGAAGGTACCGGAATAGAAGGAAACACACAGAAAACCAATAGCGCAATAATGTTTAAAAACAATATGTATGTATGGTAGGATCTTGATGCGTCTTCTGAAACATCGACTCAGATTTTCTTCAATCAAGAGACACATCAAGATCCTACCACACGTACATGTTTTTAAACGTTATGGCGCTATTGGTTTTCTGTGTTGTTTCTCCTATTTCCGGTTCCTCCCTACACTCCCCTTTCATTTGGAGAAAACTACATGTGTAAAGGAACTCTGGAGACGGTTCCTTGTTAAGGGTCTGAGTGGCTGATTTTGTTGCACTGGTGTGATAACCATCACAAACGTGTGTTATTATAATTAGTGAAGCACATATACTAGAAATTAAAAGTGCACACTCTAAATATTTGAGATTTTACACAATTGTTGATTAAATAAAATAAGCCCTTTATGCAATGATATCATCATGCACATTTTAATAAATTCACCTATATACACTGTGGGAACGCTTGCCAAGACAATTTTTGGTATAAATTAACCCTTTCGCAGTCAGACTAGTCAGCACATCGGAGGCCCCTCTCTCAGCAAAATGGTTAAGAACACAAGACCTTGTAGCTTACCAGTTGGAGAAGGACTTGGGGGTCGCTTGGGCAGCAACTGCGCATCAGTCTTCGACTTCTCCTCAGTCTCCTCTGTGGCGGCGTCATCGCTTGGCTTTGAATCCTGCACCTTTTGTAACTGGGACAACAAAACGGAAAAAGTACTCTCCACAGCAGCCTGAGCCACATCCGGTTTAGCCTTTGGTAAGGATGATGTTGGGGCAGGAGGCGCCTGGGACTGGTTTGCTGGATGAAGAGGTTCCTGTTTTTGTTCTGGCTGTTTGTCTCCTGCTGCCAATATACCAGCGGGGAGTTTTATGTCGTTCAACTGCTGCCGGGACTCGGGGTTCACGTTAATGTTCAACACCTGGGCAAAATGAGCCATGCTGACGCTGCTTTGAGACTGCAACAAATTCAGCAAGATGGCCACTTCATTCTGGTTGAATTGCTGGCCAGGACCTGGGTTCCCTAGAGAAGACATGACGTGTATAGAAGACAAATCAACGCCTGCATTGCTCGAGATGGATTTTGACACAGAAACGGATAGCGTGGATGTTAAATATACTTTACTGCCAACGTGATCTATCAGATGCCTAAATATAAACCTCTTTCATTAAAATGTGCCATTTAAATAGCAAAATATTTGCGGCATAAGGCTGAGTCCACGCTGCCGCTGAGCTCGCTCATGCTTGGAGAGCGGTGATGTCACCAACTCTCCAAGCATGAGCGATCGGTGTCCTGCAACATTTTTAGAGCGAGCGAGGGAGGGGGGAGGGCGTGGCTATTACGGGAGGGGGTGTGTCACTGGCTGTATAGGGGCTGTCTGTGTTTCTGTGTGTGTCTGTCTCTCTCCCCCCTCTCTCTAACCCTTCCCCTCGCTCTCTCCCTTCTCCCCCCCTCCTCTCCCCACCACACCACTCCGTTTGCCGCCCCCACCACACCGTTTGCCCCCCACCCCAGCAGCAGCCCGTTTGCCCCCCACCCCAGCAGCAGCCCGTTTGCCCCCCCACCCCAGCAGCAGCCCGTTTGCCCCCCCCCCCACCCCAACCTGTTTGCCCTTCCACCCCAGCAGCAGTAGTCCGTTTCCCCCCCCAACCACCCCAGCAGCAGTAGTAGTCCGTTTCCCCCCCAACCACCCCAGCAGCAGTAGTCCGTTTGCCCCCCCCCCAACAACCCCAGCAGTAGTAGTAGTCCGTCTCCCCCCCCAACCACCCCAGCATCAGTAGTCCGTTTGCCCCCCACAACCACCCCAGCAGCAGTAGTAGTCCGTTCCCCCCCCCCAACCACCCCAGCAGCAGTAGTAGTCCGTTTGCCCCCCACCCCACAACCACCCCAGCAGCAGTAGTCCGTTTCCCCCCCAAACAACCCCAGTAGCAGTAGTCCGTTCCCCCCCCCAACCACCCCAGCAGCAGTAGTCCGTTTCCCCCCCCCCCCAACCACCTCAGCAGCAGTAGTCCATTCCCCCCCCCCAGCCACCCCAGCAGCAGTAGTAGTCCGTTTCCCCCCCCAACCACCCCAGCTGCAGTAGTAGTCCGTTTCCCCCCCCCAACCACCCCAGCTGCAGTAGTCCGTTTCCCCCCCCCAACCACCCCAGCAGCAGTAGTCAGTTTCCCCCCCCAACCACCCCAGCATCAGTAGTCAGTTTCCCCCCCCAACTACCCCAGCAGCAGTAGTCAGTTTGCCCCCCCCAACCACCCCAGCATCAGTAGTCAGTTTCCCCCCCCAACCACCCCAGCAGTAGTAGTCAGTTTCCCCCCCCAACCACCCCAGCAGCAGTAGTCCGTTTGCCCCCCCCCCACAACCATCCCAGCAGCAGTAGTAGTCCGTTTGCCCTTCCCACAACCACCCCAGCAGCAGTCCGTTTGCCCCCCCCAACCACCCAAGCAGTAGTAGTCCGTTTCCCCCCCCAACCACCCCAGCAGCAGTCCGTTTGCCCCCCCCCCCCCCTCTCTCTTTCCACTTCTCTCTGCTTCCTCTCGGCTAAAAAATTAATGTTGTGTTTTGTGACAGTAAAACACACCCTCCTTTCCCATTGGTCAGAGCAGGGTCATGTGACCCTGCTCTCGGCACGAAAGTATCTCTCCCTTGTCTCCCCAAGCACAACGCTTGGGAGAGCGTGTGTGCACGCGCATGAGCGTGTGAGCACAGCGGGAGAGGGGATGTTGTGATCCACATTGCAGAAGGTAAGCTCGCCAAGCGCATAGCAAGCTCAGCGCCAGCGGGGACTCAGCCTTATGGAGAAAACAAGAAAGATCATATTTTGAATAAAGAACTGCCCAAATGTGAAATATCTTTTGGCAGCAAGCTGGGGGCCCAGCAAGGGGAGGGGGGGGGATCTGAAGATGTAGGGGCCCTCTCTCCGGACTCGTGATGAGCCCCCCAAGCGGTTTCAGAGGCCCCACCAACTTCCCCACAGCAATGAAACGGATTGCCAGGGCCTCTGTAAGAGAGCAGCCCTCCTCATTGATGTTGCCGTCATGTGACGCTGTGTTGTCATAGCGTTACAATGACATGACGCCGCGATGAGGGCCGACAAGTGACTGCGTTGGGGCCCCTTATGCTGAAGTTACGCCACTGAGTAGCACTATATACACTCACCTAGTCCTACAGTGGGAAATCCCTGGGGTTTTAGCTGTGAAGAGGTCTGCGTTCCTTGTGGCGTGTTATTTCTGCTGTCATCCATGCCCAAAGACAAATCTTTTCTAGGTACTTTGGGTGCTGTTGCATCATCACTCGTCCCCAGTTGCTTTTGCCTTCTACGTTTCTTACTCCATAACTCGTGACAATCCTGCCAAAGAGGAAGGCTGCAGGAAAGGGAAGAAATAATAATCTGACAATTACAACACTGGCCCCTGCACACTCTTAAGTGGCTCAGATAAATACATAACCCCCTCTTTTTTTATCAGCACAGTTCACAATACATTATCCCTACTTGCACACCAATTCTCCTGTTCTGTGGGAGAGTAGAATCAGATTCGTAAACCCGAAAATACAAAACATGAATTTATCAGCAGTCAAGGTGGATGCTATTCTCAAGGAGATTCCTTCGGTCCCTGCCTCCTCCTCTGCTTCTACCTAAATCTTCTTCCACTCTCGACCCTTTTTCTCCTGTTAGACGTTTTCTAAGCTGATCTTCTCTATTCCCTCTACCCAATGCCCTCTTGATCCTATCCCCTCACACCTTATCAGAATTCTTACTCCTCTCTTAGTGCCCACGTTCACCCACATCTTCAACTTCCCCCTATACTCTCACACTTTTCACTCTTCCGCTAAGCATGCGGTGGTCAAACCTATTCTCAAAAACACCCTAAACCCTACGTGCTTTAGAAATTACCACCCAGTATCTCTCCTGCCTTTTGCCTCCAAATTGCTAGAACATCTGGTCTTCTCTTGTATGATCAACTTTCTTAATTCCCCGGGCCCTCCTGGATCCTTTAGAATCTGGATTTTGTACAGCTCACTCAACAGAGACACTGCTCACTAAAGTAGTCAACAATCTACATGAAGCAAAATCCCATGGTAATTGCTCCCTACTGAATCGCTCTGCTGCATGTGATACTGTTCGTCACTCTTTTCTTTCCTATTCTAAACGCTCTAACAAAGCAACAAAGCTCTATCCTGGTTCTTATCACCTCTCCCACTGCACATTTTCAGTCTCTGTTGCAAACAGGTCTTCGGCTCTTGTTGGTCTGTTAGTGTATCTCAGTGCTCTGTTCTGGGATTCTTTTTATCTCTTTACACACCATTATTTGGTGACCTCATCAACTCCTTTGGCCTTAGGTATCATATCTATCTAACATCTACATAGAGATATTTATATCTATCCCTACGCTCACCACTTGCAATCCAGTCTGGGATTGCCTCCTGGCTACATTCTCGTGGATGGTGCGTCACTGTCTTAAACTTTATATCTAAAACGGAAATCCTTCTATTTCCCCCTAAATCTGGCTTAATATCCCCCTTTCCATCGCAGTAAAGGGTACTACCATCTATCCTGTCACCAAGTAACACTTGACTCTTCCATTTCCTTCTCCATTCACATTCATGGCATAAATTAGTCACTTCTTCCTCTGTAATATTGCCAAGATCCACCCCCTTTCCTGTGTCAATCTACTGCTAAAACTCTAATGCATGCCCTTATCCTTTCCCGTCTGCATTATTGTAACATACTGCTAAAAGGCCTCCCTGCCTCACAACGTTCTCCCAAAACAGCCTAGGCTCATCTCCTCCTTAAATCCCTCTTCTGGCTTCCCATCACTTTTCAGATCACCTGCAAAGTTCTCCCCTTACCTTCAAGGCTCCCCACTCATCTGCTCCTCCCTACATATCAGCTTTGATCTCTTTTTACCCAGAACGGTCTGCTATCCAGCCCTTTCACCTCTACTGCTCTCTCTCTCGCCTTAAATCTTTTCCCCTCACCAAGTATACAACAAGCACCGTATCTCCCCCACCTATAAGTCAAATCTGAAAAATCACCGCTTACATCAAGCATTACATTAGCCTGGACCCATGACTACTTACTGCTCCACAGTCACTCCAACCAACCATTGTGACCACGCACTGCCATCTACTGCACTCTCTCTCTCACATGCTGTCTCTGTAAGTCTCCCAACATAGCACGTCGATTATAAGCTCTCCAGGGCAGGGATTTCCTTTCCCATCATCCAATTTTGTTTGTTTCACTTATTGTATTATCATTCCCTGTCCTATATGGTCTCTTTTGTAAAGCGTGGAGTATAAAATAAAGATATACATATAGAACATTCCCATATCCCTCATCACATATCCCTTATAGCATTTTCTTGGCTGAAACTGACAAAGAAAGTGATTTTTCATGCAGATGAGCTTGGTCCAAATCAGTAAATGTTTTATGTACATCTTGCACATTTCTGATTAGTAGTTTGTAACCCTAAACTAAACTATTGAGTTGCTAGCAGATTTTGGAAGTGTGTGGCTAAAACCAATGTATCCAGAAATCCCCACATTGTTAGACCATAGAATACAGACCTGTTTGTCCTGCATAGCTATAGATGGACCTGATCAAGGAACAAAACCACCAACCCTACACAAATCCTAGAGCGCTCATCAGATGTAGACAACCCGAAAGGAGACACACTAACAGATAAACACATCCCAGGAGAAAATGTACCAAGACCATATTTTCAGCACTACAGATAACCAGGCCCAGAAAGCCATCGAAAGCCTCGGAAAATATTTCCTAGAATATTTTTTTTTTTAAATGTGATGCTTCTCCACTTAGATTCCCCACTAAGATTTACTACGGCTATTTGAGGTAGTGAGCACCATGGAAAACAAATCTCACTTACTCTGGCGGTGGCATCTTAGATGGATCCACTTCCCGCAGGAACTCGCACAGTAGAGCCTGTTCTGCAGTACAACGTTTGCTAGGATCCAGAGCCAACATGTGCTCAAAAAGATCTAACGCAGGAGTGGGGATGCTGCCAAAAAGGAAAGTACATTTTATTCTGGAATAAAGCCTATTAATTACACTGTTGCCAACACAAACGCACGTATATATATATATATATATATATATATATGTATGTATGTATCCGAATGTAGTGACATGGTCAACATCTTTTTAATTAAAATAGCCTTAAGCTCAATGTTTGCGTCAATCAGTTTTCTTAGGTCACTACATAACAGCCGAATGCATCACTCAATAAGTGAGTCAGAAAGGATGCAAATTTCTGATAGATTATTTATTCTACTTTGATGTACTCGTGAGCAGTATATATACTTAAATGTAGGCAGCGGTAAAGCACTAAAGGATAATTTAGTATGTTCAGCAACTGTTAGGCGATCCGCCTTTTGCATATCTTGTCAAATGATTACTAGTTTAGATGACTAAGCTAACCGTGGCCAACTGAAAGCAATCAACTAAGCGGTTAAGCATCTTGATTGCATTGTAGTTGTGGCCTGCGCTGTTTTCCAGGTAAAACTTAAACCAACAATACTATGTTATTTCTAGCAACCAACAGTGCTTAACATATTTAAGGAAACATTTTTGGCGGTAAGATTTTTTCTCATGCCTTAGAACAATACATCAAAGGTAGAATAAGAGCTTTAGCAAGAGGTGTCAGTGGGCACCCTTTTGTCATCTAATACTAGCAGATGATTCTTTATTTGCCAGAGGGGTCTGCAATGGGGAAGGGGTTTATGTGGCCAGCTCTGGGACCTTTAAAAACAAAACAAAAAAAAAACATATGAATAAGCGTAGCAAGCACACAAAAAAAGTCCAGTGAAAATATAGATTCAAGTAAGATAAATATTGGTGTGTAACAAAATAAATATAATAAAAATAATGACATTTAAAACAAACAATATATTTTTCATGAGCTAGGTTTCATGGGTAAAAAAAAAAACAGAAAATGAAACAAAGAACATTACAAAAAGTTAGTATTTAGTTATAAACAAATAAAGTGCAGAAAAATATTATGCTTGTATTGTAAGCCCTTAGGGACAGAGTCTCCTTTTGCCTTATGTTGTCATTTAGCTGTTGCACGTATTCCCATTGTACTGTATGTAATGTATTTACCTTGTATTGTTATTGTGTAAAGCGCTGCATACACTGCTTATACAAATAAAATTATACATACTAAAATATTGGTGCCTATTGTTTATTTGAACAGGCTAATCCTTCATCATATCCTTTTACCATCACTATTAAATGTGACTAAATACCAAACTGTTCAATGATGGGGACAGACGGGATAAATACGGCTTTCAGCTAAAACTACAAAAAATGGTTTCCATCCTTACAAAGAAAACTCTTCTCTGAGTTTTCGCCGGTATTGCTTCTTTGGTTTCATGGTGTTGAAATATGGTAGCTTTATTACATCTGGCCATACAGCAGGACAAGGGCTTCCACAAATACGGCTACAAAGAAGAGAAGGAGAAAATAAGAAAAGAACACATGGAAAGTGCCAACGTGAAAGTATAAATCAAACGTAAAAAACTTAGCAAAGTTAATAGTTATGGCGGAGTCACCAATATTGAAATGTTTATTGCAACAGAAAACCATTGTTACAGTTCCAATCTGTGACCACCTTCTGGTGAGATCACCGGGGATATCCACATTCTATCAATATTAGTGGCTGCCTTCTATTTAGCTATAATGCACTTCTGTCATGTGACATGTTACAAAGCACTATTGGCATCAGTGGCCAACTCCAGTCATCAAGGGCCACCAGCAGGTCAGGTTATAAGGATATCCCTGCTTCAGCACCTGTGCTGAAGGAGGGATATCCTTAAAACCTGACCTGTTGATGACCCTTGAGGACTGGAGTTGGCCACCCCTGCACTATGGGGTGGCATTGATTAATCGTTAGGCTGCCAAGAGGGTGACACCGGTCTTCCGGTATCACTACCTCATGATCGCTTGAGGTACAAATCACATTGACCCAAGCAGCCCCCAGTGATGTGGGCGGAAGAGAAGTGGGCTCCACTACCATTCCGATCGCATTCACGGCTATTATGGAGCAGGGAGTGCATACTCCTCCTAGGAAACAAGCAACAATAGCATGACGCACCTTATACATCATAAGGGCCGCACCTTATACATCATAAGGGCCCCCTTCTCCCGTGTTAGCCCTCATGATGTACAGGATACATCATAAAAGTACTGAAAGTGTTAAACTACGATAGTGCTGCAGAGGGCACTGTTGCATGGAAACTCCTGTAGGAGTTTCGATGACATAGTACACAATTAGCACCATCACTGTTTAATAAATAAGCACCTATGGGTGATATCATATACTTTGGACTGATGTAGCAGTCTAAAAAAAAAAAAAAAAACAATGTTTCCTCAGCTTCAATGTTTTTGACTAAATACATATAGTTTTGTTTGTATTAAGATTAAAATATTTTTGTAGGTTTTATTAAACCATCATTATATTTCTCAGATGTAACTGGCTTTCAGTGCCACACTGATCTACTCCTTAAATGTCCTGTGAGGACTTGTACTGACTCGAAACCTCAATAAAAGGACTTTAAAGTTGGCCAAATAAAAGGTCTCAGACCCTGACTGAAGTCCATCTTTTCTTCATCACCAATGTGACTACTTGAGCCTTTTAATGACTTCATATCTGTGTGCAACCAACTAATCACTGTTCATGACCTTTTTCTTTCAACCTTCTGGCCATCACTGGGACATGTCAAGGTCATTGCCTCACCTGCTTAACTTTCCTATGGTGCCCTCTCAGTCATAAACCCATGTCTGGTGTCAAACATTGTGGGAGAGTAGGCATCATGCTCTCTCCTAGTTGCACTTTTTAGGTTTTATCACCTTCTCCTTCCTTCTCATTGTGTTCCTTTCAAGCTTACACTTCAGTCTCTTTCAGTGTTGCTGTCATATGTTGCCCAAGTTTTTTTGATACCTTTGCCACTTGGCTCTTCCTCTTTTTCATTCTCAGCCCCCTCTCCAACTTCAGCGCCAACCCTAACTTCCCAGCTGTTTATAAACTCCTCTCCTTTGTCTCACCCAGTGGACTAACTCTCATACTCATTATGACGGTCACTGACTTGATCTTGTTTTCTCTTGTGGCTGCTCCCTCTAACACACCAGATCCCAACTCTCAGCACCACCTCCTTTCTTTCTCAATAACTCTTCCTTCTGCCTCCCCCCAACCTCCCAATTGAACAACCCCTTTAATCTGACTATGACCAGATAACTCATGCCACAACTCACTGCCGATCTACCTATTCAGCCTCAACCATGGTACACCGTTTAAAACACTAGAGATGGACGAAACTGTCAAAATCCGATCTGTATTTTCCGCACTGTTTTTACCAAAATCCGATCCGCATAAGGAAATTCGAATGCGCATTGGGTACTAAAAGATCTGGGCAGATATGTCCGCATCTGCCCCGATTTTGTGAAATCCACCATTGGATTTGATCTTAAATCCGATTGTGAATTTTTCTAAATCTGAATCCTTAAAATATGGCTTTTGTTGGAGTGGCGACCTATTTTACCCTTGTCTCAAGCACTATAAATATCCCCTCAAGCTGGTCTCTAAATAACACATGGAAAGACACCTGTGCTGAAAAAGGAGCATACCTTAGATACATGGGAGATATGTAAAGTATATTTAAATGACTCACATGCCACACTTCCTAATAGGATTTCCATAAGACCTATATTGACAAACCTAAGGCACTTTGTGAAGAATGGGGCACTGGTGTGAGGTCCAACAGAATCAGAGCCTACAACCTCAGCAATTCCAGGCAGCAGCTCTAGCAGCGTGAGCAAAACCAGCTGCTGGGTAGCGCACTGTCACTGGCTATTAGCATATCCCAAAGGTATCTAATGAGTGCTCCTTTTTGTCCACAAGGAACATTGAGCTGGCAACCAGGAAGAGGAAGTGGTCTGCTTTTAAAGTGAGAAGTCGAGCTCAAAAGGATGCTGTGGCAGTAGAGCTACCCAGCAGCTGGGTTAGCTCAAACTACTAGAGCTGTTATCCTTTGCATATCTCCCTGGTATCTAAGGTGTGCTCTTTTTTGAGCACAGGTGACTCTCCATATGTTATTTGTGGGGAGAGAGAGGGGGAGGGGGGAGAGAGAGAGATGATATAAAAATATTACTTGTGAGCACATTCACATGTCTTCGACAGGTCTGCAACTCTGCTTTTCACCATTATCACCTAGCATACAGTGTTTCCACTGCAGCAAGGGATTCTGGGAAATGACATGCAAATGAGCACACAATGCCACCTTTTGTCTCAAGTCCATAATATAATAATATATAAATATAATAATACAATATATAAATATAATAATATAATATATAAATATAATATATATATATCCCCACTATGGGACTACCATGGCCTTGTAGGGGGTTCATGGTGCGGACCCACCAAGAACATGATACTTTCCACAGGATTGGGGTGAGTCAAGAAATGCTAAGCCCCATCCTGTGTTGCCTGGAGTCAAGGACATCACAGGGGAAATATATGTTAGGGAGAAGGTTCTAGAGGTTAGGTTCCTGGAGGAGAAGAGGAACCTCGGTGTAAATAGTTAAGTATGTCCCCAAGTGCATAGGATATACCAGCCCCTGTTTATTGTGGTCTAGATAGGGACAGTGCCCCTTCAGATAAGGTCCTAAGATACGGCTAAGGTGAATCCAATGGTTCACAGAAGAGGCAGGCAGGCATGCCACAGAGTTGCCTATGAGGAGAGCCCCCAGGAGCCATAGGATCAGCTCTACAGGCAGATCCACACATGCCTCAAGTCCTAGCCTGTCTAGAAGTTGGAGTTCAGAGACAGGAATGGGGTATAGATCCCCCAAACATATTCAGTGGGCTTTTTTTTTTTTTAAATAAAAATCCAAAATCAGGACTGTGGATTTTCAGTTACAGAACAAAAAGAAAGAAAAATAATCTGTGGGTTTTTTTTTTTAGACGGACTACGTGGAAATCCGCAGCTGAAAGGAATTTACAAATCCGGATTCGAATATCTATTAAAGCACATCAACCTCCACAAATGCTGTTGCCGTGCTGAACGTCAAAGGAGGTAATCACACTCCCAATAACATTTTATTCACTACTCTTCATACAATGCTGCACACACTGTATAAAAAACATTTCTCCTCTCATATCTACTCTGTTCTCCAATCCCCAACACTTGTTCCCCACGTTCACCTCCCTTTTAAGATTATACTGATTTCCTTGAAAATGTATTTTCTGCCATTTCATCTTTCATGGATAGAGAAGCCTCGGCAAAATGTATATTTTCAGAGGGAAGAAAAACCATTAGAACAGTGGTTTTCAACCATGTGACTCTTCAGCAAGGTGAGCAGCCATCTCTGATTTGTTATGCAATTTCCAACATAGAATATGCAAAATCAGAGACAAACATTACTGTAAACGTACAAAAAATCCTTCTGACGTTTGCAGTGTATGCACAGCTAGCAATTTACACATCAGCAGCGAGGAAACAAAAGCTGGGCAGGGGGAGGGGGGTATTTAATTTCACTGATCACATAACAGATCTCATCACAAATCAAAGATTTCAGCCAAATAGAACTGGAGTGATTGAGTGACCATTTTTTTCTGATGGACATTTTTTTTATTTTAATTTTACACCCGTAAAAAGGTCCTCACCTTATAAGTTCAAGTTGTGCAAGTTCCTGATTTGCTTGGAAGATTGGTTTCTTTGTAAACAGCTCACCCAGGATACATCTAAAAGAATAAATACTATATTAAAAGGGTGGGTGAACGGAGATCGAAAACACAAAAGATGGTCCCTAGATACCTCTGTAGAATTAAAAGAAAATTTGAAAGTATTTGAAGTTCATTGTTGAGTGTGGTTACTATATTTTATTTTCTGTGACTACCCTATTCAGACATTAGAACAATGATGTTGTATTACATTAAGGTGTGTGTGCAGTTATATGGGGGGGCTTTCTTCTGGATCACAAATTTAGGGACCATCCTTGCGTTTACATCTAAAAGAATAATGATATGTAGTGCAAGTCATAAAAAAAAAACCTATAGGAGGAGTATGAGCAGCTGCAACGACATCTACAATTATACAGATCGGTATCTGGTGAAGTACCGATAAAGGGTAAAATACTGCAGGTACTGAATAATGTACTGTATGGTTCAAAAGAAATGATGGTGCAAACCAGAATGCCGCTTAGTTGACACGGGCCCATTTTAGTGATCCGAATAGATCATAGGTGCTTATTTACCCACAGCTCCAGACATCGATAGCTGGTGTGTATCTCTCCTCCCCAAGCAGTAGTTCAGGTGGCCGATACCATAACGTTATGACTTTGTTGGTGTAAGGCCGGCTGTACATAAAAAGAAATAGAGATTAGTAATTCGTAGCCTTGAATAAAAAATAAATTAAAAAATGACATCTAAACTGCTGTGTTTTACCATTCCTATAATACATTTAGGCTCCTATTTACAAAGAGGTGTTATTCTATAATACACCTTCTGGCGCCAACCGTGCGTCACTTCAAGTGAATCGGCTAACAGGGGTCTTCCTGCACCAGGAGTCTCAAGGTACAAAAAAGGTTAGTAAATTGGTCCAAAAACTTTGTACAGTAATTAAAAATATCACGTCTCAGACAGGTCTGCAATCCTGCTTTTCACTGGGCAACGACATGCAAATGAGCACAGCGTGTCACTCTTTACTGCCGATTTATTTTTATATGGACCCCTACAAGCTTATGCTTGCCGCATTACACAGCTTTTCCCCACAGCCTGGGTTAAAGAATTGCATAGCCAGTAACCCTACTCACAGACAGCAGTTTCGACCTTTTGGGTCTCATCAGTGTGAGATTGGTTGCTGGCTAAGCAATGTGAAGCTGGTACATGGGTATAACCAGACATTAAAAGTTATAGCGGGTGTAAAAAAAAAAAAAACCTCCATATTTCATATTTATGTACATGCTACAGACAATATAGTGCACGTAATGTCAGCAAGAGGGATGGAGAACAGAACTGCCACTATTAATGTAGGGCAGGCATTGTCAACACAGATAAAATAACTCTCTCGTGCAATAGCAGCCCCATCATGCTAGCAAATCAATAGGGTTATTTCAGAGGGGCTTCCCTAAGCATACAAGTTTCAGTACTTTTTGGCGCCAATTTACTGCAGTCTAGACTCGCCGTTTGTACAACAAAAATGAATAACTGAACAAATGTTACATTTTGCATCTGTTTAATTGAGCCATATTCAAATATTTTACTATTCTGTGAAGCCGCTTTTCTATGCTGCAGAAGATTTTAGTCTCAATCCTATACACAGCAAACACTATGCAAAGGCAAGGGTCATTTCTAAATCGTAGATAAAAACACAGCGCACAACTCTCGTAGTGCATTAAAAATTATATTAACATATACAATAGGTAAGGTGAGTATTGTGCGTACATCAAGGTAGTTTTAAACAAGCATTTCAGGGATATAGGTTACCCAAACACCATGTGGAGGCCGGATAAGATGTCGTCACAGGTTCTGGAGACTGATTCGTGACCACCGGTTCCTATTGGGTAAGTATGGAGTCTATTCACAATCCCTGCTCCCACAGAAAGTCCAGCACATCTACAGCTCACACAGAGATATCTGCTCCAGAGGGAAACCCACACCGGCTGGATTCCTCTCCCTCTCCTCCGTTCGGGCACTTCCGGGTTGATGACGTAACCGGAAGATTTTCGCCGATACTCGCGCCGGTTGCTGGATCAATTTACAATAGTGGGGCAGTGTATAGGGAGCTAGTACACTATCCAACGCTTTTCGAAACCCGTAGGTTTCTTCATCAGGGAGAGGCCTCCACATGGTGTTTGGGTAACCTATATCCCTGAAATGCTTGTTTAAAACTACCTTGATGTACGCACAATACTCACCTTACCTATTGTATATGTTAATATCATTTTTAATGCACTACGAGCGTTGTGCGCTGTGTTTTTTGTGTTTTTATCTGCTAGTTCTTGGGGGTTCTTGAGCCATCCCTTTCACCAGAGCTGCAGACGCTCCAAAAGGTCACGTATTATATATTATTATATTTTACACTTCACGTTTTTTTAATTAGCTGCAAATGCAATCACAATACGGCTACAATTAATGTGCTGATTTTTTTTCCAGAAAAGGCACAAGAAATTTGTATTCGTGTTTAAAATATAGACTAAAGCAGCTGCACGGGCTGCATTTGTGGTTTCAATTATTATTTTTAATTACAGGTTTGAAGCGAGGGTCTCTGGAGCTCAACAGCTTTGGGAACCCCCAGCTTCCAGAGATGCGGTGCTTCCAGAGATGCGGTGCTTCCAGAGATGCGGTGCTTCCAGAGAGGCGGTGCTTCCAGAGATGCGGTGCTTCCAGAGATGCGGTGCTTCCAGAGATGAGATACTGTGAAGTTAAAATGTCCCAGTCACATTGGCCAACAGGAAGCCACAACAGATGACATCACAGCTTCCTATTGGCTGGTGTAACGCGGGACATTTAAGCTGCTATTTTGTTAGGTACACAAGTTCTCTTACTGCAGAGATACCGGCACCGCTACATGAGGTAGGCATCTCTGGAGGCAGGGAGACACCCCTTACCCCCCCCCCCCCTTCAAACCTGAATTACAAAATGAAATTAAAAAAACCTGGATTGCTCCTTTAAGGATATCCCTGCTTCAGCACAGATGGCCTAGTCAACGACTGAGCCACTGATTGAGCCACCTGTGCTGAAGCAGTGATATCCTTAAAACCTGACATGTTGGTGGCCCTTGACTGGAGTTGAGCACCCCTGCTCTACTCTAATTCTGTAGTCAAAATGAAATGTGTTGCGTTTCCTTTTAAGAACCTGATTATACAAGGATTAATAAATAAAGATTCCCAGAACAAAATTGTAAATTGAGTAGATCTAAAAATGAGAAAACAAAGTGGCACGGTTGGAAAAATGCAGCAAATCACATCTCCTCCGCACAGACGCTGGATTTGAAAGCCTCACCTTTCTTCGGAGCTGTAAAGTCTTGCGAGGCCAAAATCTGCAAGCTTGATCTGCCCCCTAGTGGAAATAAAAGTGTAGAGTAACTCAGTGAGAAACCCCGCATGGTGCAGATGTAGACAGTATTAATACCTTCGCTGCGCAGTCACGGCACCAAAATATTAATGCAGCGCGGTGTCCCATTCGGAAGCATGGACCTCCCCACCCCGCAGTGAAAATCGAAGCAGACATTTTTTCTTGTTACATAGTAGATGAGGTTGAAATAAGACAGGTCTATCAAGTTCAACTTTTTTGAAGATATCTATTGTATCCATGATCACCGTCTCCATGGGTAATGAATTCCACATTGTAACTGCGCTTACTGTAAAGCACCCTTTCCTTTGTTGCTGGTGAAATCTCCTTTCCTCCAACCTTGGGCCGCACTTATAGTAGCGGCGACGTGCTCGCGACTGCGTGACGTCACACGTCACCATTGCTATAGCGATAGTTGCACTTTGGTTCAGGAGACCTCGGGAAGCGACAGGGGGCGTGGCCGTGAGCAGTTCACCCTCGTTGGCTGAGCCGCTCACGTGACGCTGACTCTGCCGTTGCTCTCCAAGACAAAATCACTTGTCTTCAGAGGTTCAGGTCGCTACGCAGTGTGGTCGCGGTCGTGCCTACTATGGGCACCCGCAACGGTGCTGTGCGCCGTAAGTATAAGCGCAGCCTTAAGTGATGACCCCGTGTCCTTTGTACTGTCTTTGCTTGAAAGCTCCTTGTACTGTCCCCGAATATATTTGTATATACTGTAGTTATCATATCCCATCTTAGACGCCTCTTTTCTAACGTACACAAATATAATTTAGCTAGCGTCTCCGCATAAGCCAGATTGTCCACCCCCTTTATTAATTTGGTGGCTCCTCTGTACTTTTTTGTCCTCACGCCTGGGACAGTAAATTTTGCTACATCTGTTGGTTCAAGGTGGCACTTGCACGATCCTACCCCAGTATTTGTTAGCGCTTGCACTGAAAGGGATCACGATGAAAGCGCATAGGAAACATCCATAAATGCCAGCGCAGGGTTTCGGGGTGCGACATGTCAAACTAAAACATTTTGTACATGAAACCATTCACTTTAACAATCTCGTAACAAGAAATATTCTTCTCCTCTTATAAATACGTTACAAACATCTTTTTTTCCTGCAAACATTTACTTGGAAAACAGGGCGAGCCCATATCCAAGACATATTTTGCACGCGAGCACGGACGCAGCAAAGAACCCGACGAAGGTTCTAGCCAAGTGCCAATGCGTCGATCTCGTTAGTACATTTGTCGCTTGGATATGGAGCTGCCCAGCGCTTCATTATTTTGCACAATGCGAGTGGTAGGTGGAAGTACCCAGATAAATATTGCACAAACCCAAGTCCTCGTGGACTCGAATCTCTGGGACCAGACCACAGAGAACCAGACTGCGCACCCAGATGACGTAATAAGCTACTTAGCAGAGCGGCCTCTGACTGATAACATTATTGTCTGCTGTATGAGGATAATGCTGAAGCATCATTGTGCTACTTTACAGCACGGGTGCTCAACTCCAGTCCTCATGGACCACCAACAGGTCAGGCTTTCAGGATTCCCTACTTCAGCACAGGTGGCTCAATCCTCAACCGAGTCACCTGTGCGGAATCAGGGATATCTTCCAAACCTAGCCCGTTGGGGGATCTTGAGGACTGGAGTTGAGCACCCCTGCCCTGCAGAATATTGCACAATCTAAGCCTGAGAGCGCTTATCAAAAACATCTTCATTTATACACACAAACAACTTGCAGAAACCGGATACAAAAACGAAATGATCATGTTGGCAGCCATCTTAAATATATGTCTTGCACTAGTAATATAGTCATAAAAGGTACGTGCAGAGGCAGGTGTATTAGAACATAACAGCCTTGCTTTTGTCCCAAAATGTGTAAGAGTAAATGCACCTTGAAATCTCTGGCACTGAAGGGGTAAAGACGTGACAACGAATAAAATGCAATGCAATTATTAACACACTGATACGGACACGCATTGACATACCTATTGTTCAGTAGGATATTTGAGCACTTAATGTCTCGATGCAGAAAATTCTTCTTGTGACAGTAGTCCAAGCCTTCCAACAGCTGCCTCATGAAGGACTTAATGTGAAGTTCATTGAAGTGCACTAATCCAGATTCCAAGAGACCCATCAAGTCATGGTCCATGTACTCAAACACCAGGTAAAATGCTCCTGGAGGGAATAAGAGGGTTGAGTTTTGTGTGAAAAGCTTCACACTGGAAGAAGAATGCAGATACACAGTGTACCTCTAAGACAATACAAAAAAAAGGGGCATAGGATATAGTAAACATTTAGATGTGAACTCCTGCCTCGAGTAGACAGCTCATTCAATAGACTCATTACTGTATTGTCGCCCATGTTTATTTTGTGCATGTTCTTTTTGAGCATTATAATATTATAGGTTTTACCTTTATTTCATTCTAGTATTATGTATATCTGATCCACTTGATTTCTTGTTGTTTCTATTTCTGTATGTAGGATATCATTTGAATAATTCAAGCATTAAGTGGGCATATGTCTGTCAAGCTAAAACAAATAATATTGTAGCTAAATAATGTGAACAAATAGTCGCATCTGTCCGTCTGTGTTATGCTGCAATTAATAAAGAATTACGAAAAACATTTCACTGATTAGCCTGTCAAACAGAGCCGCTTGATCAAAGAAGAGGTTAACAAATGCTTTATCTTGATCTTGTGGGGGCTGGAGGAGGAACTTCAAGCTGCTTCCTGACACAGGATGGCGAGGTGCACTGGCGAGACGCTCATGCATTAAATAATAGCGTAGCAGCCGTAAAAAGCATTAGGTGTCACATGCTTATCCAGCAGAGAGGTTACTTTTTATTTTTTTACGTCCATACTTAAATTAATCAAGTATACAGTGTTTTTCTCTAAAGCTAAACTTGTTACGCCATTCAGTTTCTGTGTCCTGCAGTTACGTCTCAGGAATTAAATAGTTATTTGTATTGAATCTGAGCTACGCACCCAAATATGTGGGCAACAAAGAACCATCCACCACTCGGTAACACAAATTCAGCTAACATGGTTCTATGATATGAGTCAAAGAGTGTTCAGTCCGCGCTCTTGCTTCCTATGAATGCAGAAAAGTAATTTCTCTCCTTCCTCTTGCTGCTCCTGTGATTTGGAGTGTCTCCCCCCCACTCCAAGAAGGACCCTGGCGGAAGACTGTCGGCGGATTCAGGCAACCAAGAAAAAAAGCACAAGTGCGCACCAAGGTAAGAGAATGATGGTATAATATGACAACAATAATAAAAAACTTACATATGAGTAAAGCGTAATTCATATCCAGGTCTGAGCGATATCCTCGTCTCTTAGGCTTCACCTTAGATCAGGCAAGAGGGCAAAGTCCAATTCTTATCAGGTAGCAGTCCCGAGCGCTGGGACTGTCTCCGTTGCAGTCACTGCAATAGCACCTCTGCGTGTGTCAGCGTGGTGTGTAGCGCAAGTGCGCATGTGTGGAAATAAAGCCCCTATATAGCCGTCCGATTAATATTGCAGATTAAAGACAACAAAGAGTGTTTAAAATCTATGTATTCACCCCCTCCAGCCTCATGATTGGTTTGCATCTTTACAGGAACAACCAATGATGTAGCTTGAATGGCATATAAAGGACCCCTCATAGGTGCCCAGGTTACTGCCTGATGAAGTTTACTTGCTAAACGAAACGTGTCGCTAATTGTGTAACCAGCCTACCTTAACCTTGGTGGCTGGCATACACTAAGTGTATCCATTCCGGTCTGCGATCCCTCAAACGAACTGGCATCAACGGACGGCTATATAGGGGGCTTTATTTCCACACATGCGCACTTGCGCTACACACCACGCTGACACACGCAGAGGTGCTATTGCAGTGACTGCAACGGAGACAGCCCCAGCGCGCGGGACTGCTACCTGATAAGAATTGGACTTTGCCCCCTTGCCTGATCTAAGGTGAAGCGTAAGAGACGAGGATATCGCTCAGACCTGGATATGAATTAAGTTTTACTGATATGTAAGTTTTTTATTATCGTTGTCATATTATACCATCATACTCTTACCATGGTGCGCACTTGTGCTTTTTTTCATGGTTCTATGATATGCACCATTGTGTCACTAGGAGTTTGGCTTACAAACATTGAACATTGACAATGTTTTCAACATCTTAAACTAATGAATTTCAATTATTTGTAGATTGTGGTAACTTTCCATGGACCAACATGAAAATAAATACACAGATATATTTAGGCATGAAGTCTATACTCTGATATTGTAACGAAGGGAACATTTGCCCCCTCAAAAGTTCACGTGTATTAACCCCTATAAATTATTTTAATGGTGGTCCAATTAAAGGTATCTCAGCCTACTAATAATCATTTTCTAGGATCAATGTAGCTACTTGAGCTCCTGTAAAAGCCATGGTTCTTTTCATAATATATATACACACACAAAACAAAACATGTAGTAAAATGTTATCTTTTTAGGATTTATGTTAAGCACGCTTAATATTTCCCATCAATCTTTTGAAAAGCGGTTGTATATTACATTTAATGCAAGTCATACAGCCGTCACTATGTATGTATTTCACTGTACTGCAAAGACTAACTCAATGCTAATTATATTGAAATATCTGCAATGGCATAGGATTGATTCTTAGCATCTTATTTGTCTTCCATCAATTATTAAATTAGTTATGGAGGGTGACAAAAACTCTCCACCGTGCAGTAAATAAAAATATCACTTGTGAGCAAATTCCCATCTCTGACAGGTTTGCAACCCTGCTTTTCACCATCATCTCTTCTCATACAGCCAGGGATTCTGGGAAATGACATCAATAGAAGGAGGCTATCCTCAATGCTGAGGTGGTATACTTTCGAATACCGAGTTTCTGTGTGCTAGTGGCCAAGGATAGAAGAAAACATCGGCTTACAGGAGAAAATGTGTTCCACTCCCGCGCACACCAAGTGTTCTGGCAATCATACAAAAAATTGTAAAAGGATTGATTCAGTTATAACCTTTAAAACGGGCAAAGTGGATCCAGCGTAACCCCCCAGACACTTGTTGGTAGCAACAAAAAAAAGATGGAAACATCAGATATTACAAGTAGAAAAACCTGTATACTTTAAAATACAAGGAAGAGAAAGGAACTGCACATTGGCAAGTTAAGTTTCAGTGGTGTTTACGGAGATGTACACTAAACACGCCGTTTGTCTAATGAGAAGGATTTAATGTACTGTATTATTTAATGAAGATACATGAAGCCCTTTACAAAGCTGGATACCTTTAGAGCACCAAAACAGGTTAACATACTTACTACTTATTATTTCCCCATAAAGTTAACTCGTTTTACTGCTTTAAATTAGGAAGCAAACATTTTAGCTGTCAAACTTTTTTTGTTTTTTTTTATTAACAGCATCTTATACTCACTGCTGAATAGGCCTGCAGGTACGAATGATTACCCATCCATTTTGGATCTGAACACTATTAAAAACATACATACAAACCACCAGTTTCAGGCCAGCTATTTGATGTATGTACACACCTTTATCTTTCTTGAAGTCCAAAGCGTCTTCTTTGTCAGTGACAATTTCCTTCATGTTAATGATGCTCTGGTGGGTGAGCTGTCGAAGGATCTTAATCTCCCGAATGGCTGTGATCGGGAAACCTTCCTTCTCATTGTCCAGACGCACTTTCTTCAAAGCCACCATCTCTCCTGCAAAACGAAAAACATGTGCATCTACATACAGGAAGCAAATGCAGGAGCCGCTGCATAGTTCTATTCAAGCATTCTTTAATTCCCCTTTCTTACAATTACCTTTTGCTCACTCAATAATATGGCATAGTTTATTACTAACCGCTTTGCTACAAGAGAGGCCTGGAAGCAATGGAGTTCGGGATTAACAACCGCTCGGCTGACTGCAAAACAAGACCTCACTTTCTATGTAGTCATCTCCGTAGCATAAGAACAGGTGGCACCCATCTAATTCTGCAGCATCATTTAATACCTAAAGCGACTACACATCTCTACCGACTTCAAGCTGCTTCTCCAGTAAGAACACAACCCCGAAAAACTAGAATGAAGTTCTCCAACAATAATAATCTACTGTTGTCAGCTACTCATCTCTATTACCCTTGACCCTCTCGAAGTATTGATAAAGTAGGAGACTTTAATGGGCATATGCACCTCCCGAAACCTACATGGAGAGCCTGGCATCCTAGCATCACTATACAACACAGCATGTTTACTTTCCAGAGGACAAGTTGGAATAAGAGAGGTTAGTGCAGCGACTGAATCCCACATTGAATAGAGCGGTCTTGTTATATTGCTGCACACGTTTATGGGTATCATTTCATTCGAACGTTAAGATATTAAGGCCATGTTTTAATGAATAGGCAGCAAGGTTCCTTGAGGCTTAGGACCATTCAGGGAATCTGGGCATTGGTCTCCAACTTACCTGTATCCTTATCTTTGGCTTTGTAGACCTGTCCATAAGTACCTTCTCCAATTATTCCAATTATGTCAAACTTATCCACACAGCGCTTGCCCCAATCGATTTCGTTCTCGTGGGTTTCGCCACAGCGTGGGCCGCAAATCCTTTTATACATTAATGAACAAACATTAAAATGTTTTGATGGATTTCACGTGCCTATAACACTATTAGGCCCATTTTTAACAATTGCCAACAGATGCACTTTAGCTAACTTGGTCATTTTTAAGTAAATGAACTGTTACATGAATCTATCTCCATCAAGTAGTGGGTACAATTATTTCGATTTAGGCTACATATAAAACAAATATGACTAAAATTGAATTCTCCAATAAAGAACACGAGTGAAGATATCATAATTAAAGATGCAATCAACTTTGCACCCCGTCAACTTTGAGTAAACACATCAGACAGGACAGGTAGAATTGCCACTAAAACAAAAATCTACTGTTGCATCAGCGGACAATATAATTGCGGTTTCCTATTCCAGAATCCCCTGCTCGTCTGATTCTCACGGTTTATCTGAAAAAGGAAATCCAAATTCTCCTTCATCAGAATATGTAAGAGAAACTAAAATGGGGAATTTAAAAAAAAAAAAAATGTTTGGGGATCTTTAACAGAATACCAACCCCCCACAGCTACACTGACATGCGCTGTGGTATGCTCTATTTCCTCAAGAAATTATCAAAAAGCTTACTTGGGCCTTTTTTTGCTCCGCGACTGGTTTTTCTTCCCTTCCGGGCTACTTGACAACTCCTCACTTCCAGCTTGCACAGGTGGGAGAGGCAAGTCTGAGAGCAAGTGTCTGAGTTTTCGCTCCATTTCCTTCACCACCGATTTGCCTGGGATGCAGCTGCGGAAACTAGATGCAAAAGACAAGGACACATACGTTCGAGTAAACCTTTACTAATGCAGAAACGCCATCTCGGTTTGCCGGCTACAACTAAAAATCCTTAAGAAGGCGGTTACGTTTACCGGTTGTAAACATCGATTCTCTAGGATTTTCACTCTTGGGGTTCCGTTTGAGTTAACAGCCGTTTTACAGTTCACAGGAACCCCGGGGGCATTCTCACAATTAAAATAGGAAATCAGAAGGTAAGCTTCGGATGCTCTACAAACAAGGCAATACTGGGAACAAACGGCAGCAGAGAACCTGCGTATTATACATTAAATGGCTGTACATTGAAAGCATGATGTCACTGGGGTGGCAAATTACAGCAAAATAATAAATCTGTTTCAGTATTATCAGCTGAGTCAACTCGTTTCAAAGGGTCAAACTCTAAAATCATTATTTTGTCTCCATCTCACTCTGCATCAAGGTGCTATGCACCAAGTGTTATCCACTTGGGCCAGTGAGCATTTTGGGGAGCAGTTACAGGAGGGTAAGGGAAGAGACAGCCCGCACAACATTATAATGCGCGGTATCAAAATGTGCGCCTTGAACTGGTGATGTTTTTCTCTCTCTGTGTTAAATAAATGTGCCAGGACTGAGGTGATCCTGAGAGAGCTGGGCTAAATGTACAAATAAAAACAACAACATTAACAAGCTTCATATATATGTCGCTTGAGCAAATTGACGCAGACGTATTTTAGATCAAATTGGCCCATCCTGATACAGATCACACAAAGTGTTGCATTTTTTAAACATAACATCACATAATGTGACTGTGGCTTTAAGAAGCTTTGTACAGAGATACTCAGCCATTGTAACTGCAGTGATGCTGCCTGGCCACGGTAAAGGTATGACCAACATTATGCGCAGTCTTACCTCTCCCCATCACCGCAGAGGACGGGAGGAAGAGGCAGTGGTGGAAGCGTAGAGGCCGCCGGTGCTAGACTTTTAACCTTCTCAGTGGGAACCATGACCTTTTTATGTGCTTTGCTCTTCTCTTTCCGAGCTGGTGCCTCTACACCAGCAACATCCGCCTTATTCCCCTTCGCTGCATGCTTAGCATTTTTCTCTGCAGGAAGGTCATTTTCCACTCTAGGCTCTTGAGCCGGTGCTTTGACTTTGGGTTTGGGTTTGTCGATCTTCGGGGGAGGAGACGGGGGCCTGTCCGGTTTTGTTTTCTTGAGCTCCTTGGCGTTGTTGGCTTGATGGGTGCTGCTGCCAGCCTCCGAGTGCCCCTTGGTGGGGGTGGGGGTGGGGGCAGGGGTACAGGAAGCTTTCGCTAGGGCCCTGGCGGCTACAGCTTCCCTGGCTTTTTTGTTCTTGTTCAGCTCTGCTGCTAGGCTGCCCTTCAAGGTCAGGGTGCAAGGGGAGATGCTAGATTGTCTACTTCTAGACTTGGGAGCTCTGTGTCTGCTGCGAGACCGAGAGCGTCGTGACTTGTAAGGACTTCTGCTCCTTGACCTCACCATCCGCCTGTTAAAGACACAACAGAACACATTATGTGCCATATTTACCAAGACACCTACCATACTAGAAGACACCTTACAATCCATTCACTTTAAAAGGGCCATAAAGGGCTACATTTACCATTTAGTCTGGTCATACTGCAAAAAAGCAGGGGGTCTCCTGAGCTGAAGCGCGTTAATTTCAGCTCCAGGGACCCCCTGCTCCCCGAGATACTAAACTCTGAAGGCTGCCCTGGCTGGGTACGCAATCACGGCGGTTTAAAGGTCCGGCAGGCCAATAGGAACCAGCGACATCATCTCTTGCAGTTTCCTACTGGCCCACGTGATGTGGGACCTTTAATACAGGATTGAGATACCGCCAGCACCTTTAGAGGTATGTCTCTCGGGAAGCATGGGGTCCACAGAGATTAAATTAATGTGGTTCAGCTCCGGATACCCCCTGCTTCCTTCTTGGGGGGGAGGGAAGGAAATGGTTCTTTAAGTGTGGTCCTATATGCTCTCAACTTTTTTCTTAACCCAATGACAGACAAAGGGGCAGCGGAAGGCTCAAGTTAAAACCAGAGATTTTATCTCAAACCCCCCTATTTCAATACGCTGTAACGAAACTACACTGTGCCGGAGAAGATTTTATTGCCATTCATTTGAACGGAGTTGATCTCTTCTCCAAAACAACATATAGAATATAGGTCTAAAAGCTAAAGGTCACCTTAGGCATGCTTCTAACATCTGTGGGTTTATTGTATTGAATAAGAGAAAAATTAAACCCACAAAAGGAAAGTCTACTCAGGAAAAAAAAGTTTAACCACCATCTTTCACAAATCAAAAATGGAGGTGAGGAGTGGGGAAGAACTCCAAAAGTCACACACTGAAGGAAGAGATATCCATTCAATCACGCACTTGGGAAGATGGCAAAAAGGCCATTCCTAAAAACACAACTTATTAAAATAGTTATCACTTAAAAACTAAAGCTCCTTCGCTTTAAACATGTAAAAAGATATCAATAAAAGGGGTATTTGAGATCCAAAAAAACTGCCCTCAAAGTAAATTATAGTTGGCACATTTCAGTTAGTTAGTCTGAAATCCACAAGTCAGGAGACATTAATACCAAGTAATATTCCTCATCAAACTATATTTGTTTGTTAAACCAATTGTCCACAGCATTCAAACAGAAACTCACTGGGGTAACGAAAACCCCCTAAAGAATTAAATACTACTATTCATAATGAAGCGTTTAATTAACAACGCATCTGAAATAAAGCTGTACAATGATAACAGGTGGAAAGTACAACACATCCAGTATACAATCTGTGGTATAAGCCTTAATGCATAAACCAAGTGCCTAAAATGCACACAGAGAAATAGACATCAGTACACAATCTGTAATACACCACTCACAGGACAGCTATAAGTCTAAGTTATACACCGAAAAACTAGCTATAATGAGCATAACTGCTGCAAGTGTAACTACCCAGAGCAAACAGCAGCATGCTGATGAAACTGTGTAAAGGAGCACTAAAATAAATCAAAGTATACTATAATAAGGCAGCTGAAAGCCATAAGATGTACTAACAGAAATGCAGTGCACATCCACCATCTAAATACCAGAACATAAAGAGAAAGGTACAAAGAAAATATATAGTATACAGCAAATCCCCAATAAATGGTACAGAAAAATGATGGAGAGAACAGGACTAATACAGAGGGAGAAAAAAACACAACTATAGGAACAGAAACAGCAATCAGTGATTAGAATAGTGGGGCAATGCTTTGGGGTAATGGACCGCTTCAAGGCTCGTTCCCACGTGAGCCTAATGGGCAGCGGTACTTCCCTTTAATTAATCCGAAGGAATCTGAAATCGCCCAGTTTTGTCTCCCTTGCAGTTACACATTTGTTTATTAGAAACAAGAGCGTTAATTATATTTTTCGGGTTGAAACAATCTTTCACCTCAATTACACAACAGGCTTCAAACAGAGTGCAAGCTCTTCATAGCAAGGGACTTAGGCTGCGCTTATAGTGCCTTGCGACGGCGACATCGCTCCGAATCAAATACATTGACTCCGTTGTAAGCGCGACGGCACGACGGAGCGACATAAAATCTTGAAGCCGGGTCTATTAGATTTTTTAGAGACAGTCGCCACATGTGACTGTCTCTAAACCAAATCAGAGACCGCGGCCTACCCCCTTACGTGACGTCCCTGGCGACAGTCGCTGAAAATCAAATTATAACTTTCGGTGGTGGCGACGGGTGACCCCATCGGTCGCGTCACCAGCACTATAAGCGCGGCCTTAGGCTGCGAACCCGCTGCGGCCGGCGGCGCGCCACCAGACCCTTAATCGAATGGTCCTTGCCCTCGCTGCCTCCGTCCGGCAGGGCTGACTACGTACTGTGACGCGTCAGCCTGCTGGAGCTACAACCGGATTGTGCTTTTCAGCGCTGACGCGTCACGTGGTACGCGAGTCAGCCAATGGGGAGGAGGGGAGGAGAGCTGCTTGTGTGTCTGTTTTGTGCGTTCGGCTGTGTGTGTGCCCGAGTGCCTGTCTGCGTGTGTGCCTGAGTGCGTGAGTGCCTGTCTGTGTGTGAGGAGTTGAGGGGCTCAGCGGCTGAGGGGCTGAACGACTGACGGGCGGTCCCGCCCCCTCACGTCATGGCCGCCCCCCTCACGTCATGGCCACGCCCCCCACCCGGTTTGGCCACGCCCCCCCCCCCCCACGCCGGAAAAAGTTTCCTACAGACCGCAGTGCAGTGAGTTGCAAGCGCCCAGATAGCCGTGCGGACGGGTGCAACGGGGCCTTAGCCTTACTCTGCAACCAAAGCTGAAATATTAAATATTTTTGCAGGGGTGGAAAAAAATAGAAAATGCTTACAAAACAGGCAGAATTTTTAGGAGCCAGCGTTTTGTTAAGTGTGGGAGTCGGCATTACGATAACCCCCCGTGGCTGTGTCGCAGTGTGTGTGTGTGATACAGACAAGACCTCTCCCCCCACTGTGAATTGAAAGCAGGGGTGGGCAGAGTCCTGGAGTGTCCAGGCGCACTCTTGCCCCCAGCACGTCACACGAAGCGGCATTGTAATGACTGACCTCTCAGTCACCGCAGCTGCCCATAACAGCACGACCGCAAAAAAGTCGCCCAGGATTTTTCCACCCCATGACTGTTATAATGTTAACCCTCTCCCTAACTGGCTGCGAAAACATGGTAAAATTGACAGCAAGCCAATAATTTACACTCGTCTCTCAAGCCTCTCCCCAGGCAACAGCAGTTACATCTGACTCGGCAATGCATGTGCCCGCATATTAATAGAGCTAGTTTGCACGTGAATATAATATGTATTCATAAATCTGGTCAGCTCAGGTGGGGTGTTAAGGAGAGGTTAGAGAAGCACAGAATGAGGAGATGAGTCAATGAATTGTGCTGCTTTCCTTCACTTCTCCTGTTAATGAGCAGTTTACGTGTAGCAACGGGAGGACACACCCAATAGCTACATTATACAAATAGTTCAAGTTGCAATCCCTGGTAGTTGTCCTGCAAGCAACATTTTTGTAAAGAGGGGTGTAGCCATGCCTGCCTTGGCTACTAGTCTGCCCTCCCTGACATGCAAACCCTGGTAACAGTGCAGGCAGTGTAAGGACCAATCATGGGTTTTCCCCACAGAAAGCAGCTTCCTTGAGTGACACGGGAGGAGGCGGGCTAAGGCCCGTGTTCTGCCCAATCCTGGGCACAGACTTTGGACCTTCCTCCTCTGTACTTAAGTTGCTGCACACTCAAATTTAGTCAGTGTCTCTCCCCCCCTTGAGAGAGACTGGTACTCACACAGAGGTGTAACGAGCATTGGCACCTACTGTCCCCTCCCCTTGGTGGAGTGAGGGGTGATACCTTATCCTGACTATTAGGGAGTCAGGAAAGAGCAAAGACTGCCCCATGTGCCCTTGGCCTGGAAGTCCAGGGACCATCTGGAGGTTGGAGACCTAATATATCCGGTATATGCTGTATGCTGTTGGAAAATAAAGTCCAGTTGTTATAAAATATATTGCTGCCTGAGTTTGCAATCTATCAGGGGGAGTGGAAAGAAGTTCTCCTGCAGGGATTGCCGTAAGAACCAGTTAATACCCCAGAAGTCTGTCCTGATGTCCCCAACACCACCGGCAGACCACTCAGTATCCTGTAAGCCAGCAGGTAACCAGCACATGACACCGTGTAATGGTACAATTTCCCTGAGGGTGGGGGAAAACACAGTTACAGGTGAATCTACTACATTTCCATAAACAAATAAATGCAAACTTTGGAATGATTTTGTTTCTTTGAAAAAGCAAAAAAATATAATTTTCTCAGAGGCCTCTGAATGAAGTAATGGTTATCAATCAACATTTCTCTCTGCCTGTATCCCACCACCCTGTCATCACAGAGCCCATAGGGAGATAAGGATAAGGGAAGATGGGGACCCTGGCTGTACAAGCACTTGCTGAACACACAGTGACATCACACAAGGGAGCAGCCAGAGGTAAATCAAACGCCTCCCAAATCTTAGGTCACCTAATAAGTCATGATTTAAAAATGACTTATAGGTGTTGGACTGATGACAAAAAAAAGGCATCAGTCATATTTAACCTCTTAAACTAGTACACTTTGGTCCTAAGAGGGATTGCCCCTTTAAATCTCATATGGCAGCATATTAACATCCTCAACAAAAAACTAATGCTAGCAAACAATGAGACCCACGCACAACGCAACACCAGATAAATCTTCCAATCAACAGTATGCAACGCTCACATTAGGCTAGGAACCCGCTGCAGCCAGCGGCGTGTGCCTCTCACCAGACCCTTAAGCTAAGGTCCCATGCACGCGCCGGCGCGCCCGCCTTGCGTCCTGGCGGTGCGTGGCTCAATAAGTCCCAAGGTGGCTCAGTAAGTTCCGCTTCAGCACAGGTGGCTCAGAGGCCACGTTTTCGCCTGAACCACCTGTGCTGAAGCAGGGATATCCTGAAAACCTGACCTGTTGGGGGGGGGCTTCAGGACTGGAGTTGAACACCCCTGTAATATGTGTTGCTTCACTCTTCTCGAATGTCTCATAATGGCACCAAAGCATATATCGACTCAAAGTAAAAATACCCCTGGACATCAATTTCAAAGCATAAAAAAATTATTTAATTGATCCACAAAACTTTAAAGTGAGAAATGTATAGAAACCTGATTTTGCCAGAAAACGGATGCCGATTGGCTTTCTGAACCTGCATCAATATATTGTGAAATGTAGCCTCTCTTTCATACTGCTTATACTCGAATTATGGGGAGCAACTGCACATGTAGCAGACGTTACCACGGCCATTAACCAGATGCACTGCGTTACCGCTGGCACGTAGTTTCATGCATGTTATTCCACCTTGACGGGGGTAAATAACATTTGCTACATCTGTATGTGACGCAACGGGAGAGGTTAGAAACAGGCCACACATATTACAATGAGATCCATCAAACTGTGCATCCGAGAATCTCCTTTGGTAATTCATCCTGCGGCAAATTCTATGCTAAATCTGAAGTTGTGTATTTCTCCCTAGAACACAGACCTGGGTAAAACGCAATTCGTTAATTACAATCTAGTCGTGGATACAAAAGTTTCACGTGTGTCCGGATCCTCTTCAAGATACAGACAACAGAAACAGATTGCCTATTGCGTAAACCTCTACGTATGGGGCGTGGCCAGGACACAGAGCTGTGCAGTCGCAACTCTGCTCAGCTCCTCAAAACCTGACCCAAATTAGGCATAAAACCTTATCAAAACACCCCCAAAAATATACCGAAGGGCACCAATTTCAGGGGACTAGTCCTCCAAAGCTAACTGACAACTTTCGCCCGAACCAGGGACCCCCCTGCTACCGATCCCCCGCACGGAAAACTCTGGGTGAACTCCTCGCAGCAAGAGCCCTTGGGATGCCCAAGATGGCCGTCAGACTCGTGCGACCCCACTAGCCTGGGAGAGCCGAGACTGACGGGTTACCCAGAGGCGATCGGGGAGCTTGGACAGACACCGGGTGCTGCTCAGGTGAGTGCGGGGAGCGTCAGTGTGGCAGGGAGTGGAGGGCTGGAGCTGCGGTCGGCGGCGCGAGTCATCCCCTGAGGCCTGGAGCAGGTAATCCCGGAAAGGAGGCTGAACATGGCGTGGGGAGGCTCCCGGTCGGGTACCATTGCGCCGATGCTGGGGAGAGCCCCTGAATGACGGCAGCTGCCAGGCGCACTCGCTGTGGAGGCCCCACTAACGCAGAGGAGTAGCCATCTTACCCGAACAGAAGGGTGTATCCCTCTACTCCCTCCCCCCATCCACCCCCCCCCCCGCGGCTAATCACTGCTCTGAGTCTCTACCAGGCTGACTGACTACAGCAAGACCCCTCCCCCCACTCCCTGTGCAGATCCGCCCGAGCTCACGGTGGTGTGCGGAGGACAAGACCCAGAGGCCACACAGGTTGCTCACTCTACTCAAGATGGCCGCTACAGGCCTCTAGGACATTGTGGGAGATCACATTAAGCCTCAGACAATGGTGAACAACCAGTAGCTGAGAACCCCACAACCCACTAACCTTATATAAACGCTCTACAAACTAGGACTCAACCCCCCAACGGCAGCACCCCCCCCTTCCCCATTGAAGTGGAAGGCACAAAACACAACTATCGAACCTGTATTCTGGGATCGCCCCACAGGAGACTATGCGTCCCCAACAAAAGGGCTCTAAACATGTCTGAGCCTGACCAGAGGAGCAAGCTAGAATGGCGTCTTGAAACTCATGCTCCATGAACACCCCTGGCATCCTTCTCTCTAAACCTATGCCAGCAAATTAGCCTTAACTAACTCTCTAAATATAAACCATCTCATCTGAGACCCAACTACCATGGCCTCAAAAAATCACTAAATCTACCAAAAAGAAAAGAAAAAAAAGAGTGAGCCGCGAGAGTATTTCAGAAAACATGGCCGGCCATCCTCACAAAATGCCGAATTAGAGGAGGCTCTCCCCACGGAACAATCAGACTCTGAGCTCGGTGTGGAGATCGAGAATCTCTCCACCAAGACAGACTCTATTTTATTATAAAAGATAAGAGAGTTTTTAATGCAAACGGCAAAAAAAAAAAAGGGAGATCTCTTGCCTTGCGGAACGCACCAGCTCCCAAGAAACCAAGGTAGACGCCACGATCACCAGACAATCCTCTTATGGACTCTGAAGCCCAGCTTATAGAGGTCAAGAAAAGACAGGAAGATGCTGAGCACAGAGATCGTCACAACAACCTTCGGATTAGGGGGATCCCAGAATCTGAAACATATTGAGGGGTTCGTGGGCAAATGGCCAACATCAACATTCCCTGATGTCACAGAGGAGTCTGTGACCCTGGACAGATGTCACAGAGCTCTAAGAATGAGAACCCCAACTGGGAGATAGGCCAAGGGACGTGGTACTAAGATTACATTATTTCAAGACTAAACAGAGGCCTTCAACACGGTGGCAAGGAACTCCAGGGACCTCAAGTTTCAAAATATACCTCTACAGGTATATGCCGACTTGGCGCCTTCCACACTCGCCAAAAGAAGCGAGCAGTTTAAAATGGAAGACCACAGACGCTCAGGGACCAAGACGACAGAGAGGCATTTCTGAACCACCTGGGTCTGGACCACCTCCCTTCTGGACCCGCTACGGAATTCCTTCAGCCCTGAATTCTACCTGGTCAACAGTTACCCTAGGAGATCCCCTCACAGGGAATCCACGGTGAAACCACCCGACGAAGGGTCGAAACCCTAAGCCACACGATGGATCTGTATCCCACCATGTGACCTCTCCCCTTTCTACAGGCAGTTCTCCAAATCTTACCATTTCATATTTCCCATTGCCCTGGAACCCCAACACTGAAGGTGGCTCTCTGGGCAGATCGCCCCTTACAAGGCGTGACATAGACCCGAGCGTCCAGAGATGAGGACCAGGGAGCTGCCTGACCCGCAGACCTCTGAAGGTCTAGCATGAGAGGATCAACCATGAAAATACTAAATATTGACTGTTATAATGTGTTTATACCCTAGCTATTTTATGATTGAGTTTATAGAAAGGTTCAACAGGTTACGAATCTGTATTAAGTTTTCAGGTTTAGGCTAGGCTATTATTGGTTTATAAGCAAAGCCCATGTTATTGTTGTAGGTATAGACCAATTCTATTGTTATAATAGGCCCAAAGCGATGAAGAGGTCGGAGCCTGGGTAGACGGACCTTTCTCGGTCTTGGCTACTACCCCCAAATATATGTCGGTGTTCTTAGAAACACAGTTGCCCTTGTTTTTTGTTCCCCCCCCCCCCTCCTAAATTTTGTTCCCAAGGGCAGGTGAGCACTAGGACAATGTCTCGGGAAACACATCCATACTCACGTTCTTTCCCCCCCCCCCCCCCCCTTTTGGTTCTATTTTTCAACCCCACCCCTACCCCATGCTCTGGTCCAGCTAATAGGTGATAGGTTTGACCACGGTTCGAAGGTGCAGTATGTGATAATTCCACCAGACCGACCAGCGGAGCTTACACAAACTCGTAATGTCACTTAAAGTAATCTCGCTAAATGTAAAGGGTCTAAACTGCCCCCAAATTTTTTTTCTGGGGGTAGACTTCAACCTCACTATACACCCAGCCCTAGACCAATCCCCCCCCTAATCGAAACCTGGCCCTCTGAATTCTAGAACCCAGGAGGTAAAAGAGCCCTTAAACGGGGCCTCATCCCTTAATTTGGTAGATATCTGGAGGGAACTGAACCCCCAGATGAGGGACTACACCTTCTACTCATTTCCACAACACTCATACATCGACAATATAAGCCTGATTTCACAGGTAAGCAACTCAAATATTCATAATATAACCTGATCAGACAATACCCCAGTAGATTCCACAATCACAAACTTGAATATTAGGATGCCTAGGGCAGCTTGGAGACTGAATGAATCGCTACTCAAGGTCCCCAAGGTACAGGGTGTAATCAATAGGGAAATAGAAGCTTTTTTCCTGACCAATGTGGGCACGGTGTCGTCATTAGCAGTACTGTGTGAGGCGGACAAAGCTACGATAAAGGGGCTGCCTTATATCGCTGCCCTTGAATAGAAAGAGAGCCCGACAGTTGAGGATAGATACCCTCCAAGCCAAGATTGATGCTCTCTCTCTATACTACATAAAAATAACCAGTCCACAGCCATATTGCAAACTCTTAAAGAATCAAGAGCGGAGCTCAATATGTTTCTAACTGCTAGAGCAGAACAGTCTCTAAATTGGTCAAAGAGAAAGTTCTGCGAGAAAGCTAATAAAGCGGACTCTCTCTTGGCAGCCAAATTACGAAATAGACACCCCTCCTACAGTATTCAGTCAATCAGAACCCAATCAGGCTCCCTAACCTCAAACCAAAAGCAATAGTGGGAGAATTCCAAAAATAATATAATAAATTGTATAATGGGAAAAAAAGTACTACATGACACCCAATCAGGGGATAAAATAAGTTATCTTCAAGCCGCCAACTCTATCAGAGGCTCAACAAGAAGCCCTCAACCAGCGAATAACATTAGAAGTTCAAATGGTTATTAAAAGTTTTTTAAAGCCCCAGGCCCAGACGGGTTCTCAAATTTATATTATAAAAAAAAGTCAGCAATTCCCTCTCCCCCATCTGCTTCTATTGTTCAACGCTATCATGGCAGATGCTGTTTTCCCCACGAGTATGCTGCAAGCCTCTATCTCCCTTATCCACAAGGAGGGGAAGAACCCCAAATTCTATGGGAGCTACCGCCCAATATCTCTGATCAACACAGATACATAAAAAAAAACAATTCCAAGATATTGTCGAATAGATTGGTAAAGATTCTCCCCTCTTTGGCCAATCCGACCAGGTGGGCTTTATCCCAGGCAGGCAAGCTGCTGACAATATGAGAATTATAGACCTTACGGTCTGGGCAGTTCAGAGCGATGTCCCCTCCATGTTGCTCAGCCTAGACGCAGAAAAGGCCTTTGATTTAATTGACTGGGTATATAGGGAAGGCTTTCGGTTTCTCAGGTATTTTTCTTAAAGCAGTTATGGCCCTCTATTCCAATCCCACAGCGATAGTTAAAAGCCAAGGTTTTCCTTCATCCCAATTTGAGATAGAGTGGCACGAGGCAAGGATGTCCCCTATCCCCTTTTATTTTAGCCCTCTGTATAGAGCCTCTAGCGGCACATATCCGCCAAAATTTTAACATTGGAGATGGGGGAACAATCCTACAAAATAGCCCTATTTGCCGACGATGTAATCGTAACGGTAGCAAAATCTCTAACAACCCTTCCAAACCTGTTCGACGAACTTGCCACCTTCAACAAACTATCCGGTTTAAAAATTAACAACAGGAAGTCAGAGGCTTTAAATATCAATTTAAGACAGAAACAGTCAAACTAATCAAACTCAATTTAGATTTCAAATGGCAACAATCCTCTTTGAAATAACTAGGAGTATTTTTAACTAAGGACTATGACGCCCTCTACCAGGCTAATTATGACAACATTTTGAAAATACTGACGGCCGACCTCTTGGTATGGACCAAATTCAATATATCCTAGATGGGGAGAGTCCAATCGATAAAGATGAATCTGTTACCAAGGCTGCTCTAACTTTTCCAAACCCTCCCCATTCCTATTGTACCTTCAGATATAGTCAAACTCCAATCTTTAGTTTCTAAATTTATCTGGAACAAGAGACCCAGACTCACGCCTAGGCTGCTATCTAGACCCAGGGCCGCAGACAGATTTCCCGGGGCCCAGGACTACATTTCTACAAAAGACTCCAATACATCAAAAAAAAGAGCCCAATCCATTAAAAAATAAAATACATATAAAAAAAAAATCCCTCCCCAATACATATAAAAAAATACCCCAACCCATATAAAAATACCCCCAAGCCCCCCAATACATATAAAAATACAAACTTACCTTGGGTCAAGCCGGGCCCGGTGTCTACCGGCTGGGGGGCCCGGCCAGCGCTGCAAATTTCCCCAGACCTCTGGCAAGGCCCTACTGTTGGTCGCGCCCCAAATCTCAGCTGCCTGCAGGACCTTTCCTCTCTCTGTCCCACGCCACCGAGCTTCCACTGCCGGCGCGTGCCGGGGCTCTGACGTCAGCATGTGGCGCGCCGGAAGCTGGGCCAAGCTTACTTCTAGCGCGCTGTCAGAGCCCCATTTCGTGCCGGCAGTGGAAGCTCGGCGGCGTGGGACAGAGAGAGGAAAGATCCTGCCGAGAGCAAGGGCCCAGCCGCGACCGGCAGCAGGGCCTGGCCAGAGGTCGGGGGAAATTTGCAGTGCCGGCCGGCTGGGCCCCACCACTCAGCGGGCCCGGGACTTCAGCCCCAGTTGTCCCCCTCTCTCGGCGTCCCTGTCTAGATCCACTAGAGCAGGCGGTCTGGCGCTCCCGTTTACTCTCTTACTACAGGGCAGCACAAGCTAGTCAATGGGTAGCATGGCACGCCAACCCATCACTTAAGAGACGGGGTTCTCTCGAAGCGAATTTTATACAACCAACCTGCATAGAAAAGATTCTCTGGCTCCCCCCTGGGCCTTTTGACTCACCCTCCTTGCCGACAATCTCACACACTCTCAAAATGTGGGACAGGCTCAAGTTCAAATACAAGCGTAGTAGCCCAAACTCTCTAATGACCCCCATTTTTGGGAACAAGGATTTTTTACCAGGATGCTCCAAACAAATATTCGCAAATTGGAGACAAGCAAACATTAATAGACTTTTCGACATTGGCCATGACCTTAAGATCGCTCCTTTTGACAAACTGGTAAAGGATAAAGGAATCCCGCTGGGTGAGATTTTTCGCTCTCTCCAGATTAGGGCCTTCTATTTCAAAGTTATGCCCACTGAACCTGCCTCATTGTTTGAGAAGCTCTGTCAGGAAGCAGACTCTCACCAGAGGTTAATCTCTAAAGAATATGGCCAATTCTCCCTTCCAGCTGCAGAATATCAGGATAAGCTTAATTTTATGAAAAAAGTGATCTGGGGGAGGAGCTAGAGGCGGACGACTGGGAGGAGATTTTTGAATCAGTGGCTAAAAGCTCTAATTGCTCAACTATACGGGAGAACGCATATAAAAAGTTATGACTCGCTGGTATAACACCCCCAAGAATATTGCTAAATATGTCCCGGGCTACTCTCCCCTGAGCCCCAAAGGCTGCAGTGAAGTGGCCCTATGGTGCATGACCTTTGGAGACAGGTGAAGTCCTGGATCCAGCGGATCCTGGGACCAGAGATTCCCATGGACCCTTGGTTGTTTCTTCTAAACAATCCACTGCAGGAACACACAAGGGCTACAAATAAGATAATCACCCATATTACCACCGCGACAAGATGCGCCAATGCGAGTCTATGGAAGCTGGACAAACTTCTACCAATTCTGTCTATTAGAAACAAGCGGTGGTTTATATGTATGATGGAAAAACTGACTAGCTTTCAAAAATATACATACCACATTTTACAGAAAGTCTGGCTTCCCTGGATAGCTCACGCAGGTAGTCCTCATATAGATCTGGATTCTCTGAGTTTATAACCCCCGAGACCAACTAGTCTCACTCTCCTTTCATAGAAAGCACAGGTGTCTCCCTATTATATCCTATCTGTAGTTAGTTAAGGCCCTCAGACCGGATGTTTAGTCCAGTCGGAGAAGCTGCCAGGCGATAGTCATACCGACCACTCGACCTTAAATCTGTATAAAGTCTTTTTTGTACCCATCCACTCCTCCCCTAATACCCACTTTTGAATGTTTTATTTTCTGTATATTTCTGCTTAAAATCCAATAAAAACTTTGTGTAATAAAACCCTCTACATATATCATTGTCACGGTCAACATAATAACATTGTAACAAATACAGGCAGCTCTGCTGCAGTGCGATGTGTACAATGCTGCCACTACATAATACATGATATCAAAATACTGTAGGGCAGCAGAGTTCACCCTTCTGTTGGTTAAGGAACCCTATTATTATATTGTGAAATTCTGCTGATCCCCAACCCTCTTTAATAGCGTGCCTGAGATCAGATGCATTGTAAGGAACCCCAACCCTCTCTAATAGCGCGTCTGAGATCAGATGCATTGTAAGGAACCCCAACCCTCTCTAATAGCACACCTGAGATCAGATGCACTGTAAGGAACCCCAACCCTGTTTAATAGCGCGTCTGAGATAAGATGCATTGTAAATTCTTCTGTATTTGGTACAATTTTCAGTGACCTGAAGGGTCCTAGGAACCCAGGTTGAAAAAAACAACAACAAAAAAAAAACGGTCTAATAATTTTAAGAGGCACCATTGGGTAAAGAAAAAAAAACTTTTAAGTAGCTTAATAAATGATAATGGCGTGACAATAACATGAAGTTGTCACAGATGGAAAATGAAGCACCTCTCAAAACACGAAAGATGACAGTAATAAGAAGCTATAGAAATTATTTAAAAGAAAAACCGAACCACCAACTACAAATATTAATAACAGCAAGCAATGATAAAGGCTAAATAAAAAACCATAACAAGCAACTACAATTAATAATAAACACTATTAAAATAGTAAATCAGATGAACCCGAAAATAATAACGATAATCAAAAAATAGCAGCAATGAGGATTTTAGAAGCATTTCTAGATACCAGAAGAACAAGAATGATAATTATGATGCTAATAAGTATAATGCTAATAAGTGTGATACTAATAGTATGAATAATAATAATAATAATAATACTGATAGTACGAATAATAATGATACTAATTGTATGAATAATACAGATAGTTTGAATAATAATGATACTAATAGTATGAATAATAATACCAATAGTATGAATAATAATGATACTAAAAGTATGAATAATAATAATACCGATAGTACGAATAATAATGATACGAATAATATGAATAATAATACCGATAGTATGAATAATAATAATACTAATACCGATAGTACGAATAATAATGATACTAATTGTATGAATAATAATACAGATAGTATGAATAATAATGATACTAAAAGTATGAATAATAATAATACCGATAGTACGCATAATAATGATACGAATAATATGAATAATAATACCGATAGTACGAATAATAATGATACTAATAGTATGAATAATAATAATAGTACGAATAATAATAATACCGATAGTACGAATAGTGATGATACTGATAGTATGAATACGAATGATGATACTAAAAGTAATAATGATAACTGTTAGTATGAATAATAGTGATGATACTAATAACACTACTAATAACGGCCTCTCACCTGCCCGCCGGGCTGTACGGGCTCCGGCCCCCCCGCCGGCCCTGCCCGGGCTGCTGCTGCTGCTGCGGGGAGGCCTCGGCCCTGTCGTAGGCTCCATAGCTGGGTGAGCGCCGGGCCTGGCGGTGCCCGCTGTAGCCGGGGCTGGGGGAGCGGGCCGGGCTGGGCGAGTTGTGGCGGTGATTTCCCGGCGGTCCCCGGTAGGCTTTGGGCGGCGGGTGTTTGTAGGCCGCGGCCTCCTCTCTCTTGGACCAGGGGGAAGCCGCGGGCCTCAGCTCCGGCCTCTTCCCAGCTTCCCCTGGCACCCGCCAGGGCGGTGCGAGCAGCAGAGGCCCCGGGACCAGCAGGCCTCCTCCTCCTCCCGTGTCCTTCCTCCTCCACTCCTCCGTGCTGCGGCCTCCTCCTCGGGACCCCCCCGCCGCCTCCCTCCGGCGGTGACCAGACTCCTGTCTCCCAGACCCTCTCCCCTTCTTCCCGCTCCACTCCCGATCCCCGGCCTGGCGTAACAGCGCCAGCGGGAGAGGAAGCAGCGGGGCCGGCGACGACGACCTAGAAGAGGTCGAGGACGCACCGCGGCCTAGTCCCATCAACGGGGGCGGGGGAGCCGGGCCTTTCTCGGCCTCCGACAGGGCTCCCTCGGACAGCGAGCTCACGTCGTCGTACTCCACCGCCGCGGCGGGTCCCTCCTCCCGCTTCCCCCCGCTCCTCTTCCCCTTCCCGCGGTCCCTCCGCCGCTTCCTTTTGTCCCGGTGCCGTGGTTTGCCTGCTGGGGGGGGAGCCGCCGGGGCCTCTCCGCCTCCGATCAGGCCCATCTCCGGCTGCTCGCGGGGCCTCTTCTTCCGCTGGTGCCGCCGGCCTTTTCTCCTCCCTGACGAGTCCCCCCGCGGCCTTCTCCTCCTCCACCGCTGCTGCTGCTCGGACACTGAGGAGGCCGCCGAGGAAGAGGAGGAGGAGAGGGCCGGGGGCTGAGCGGGGTCTGAGCTGCCCGGCATCGGGGTGATGGGAGGAAAATATCCCCCAAACTATACCACCCCTCTTCCTTCCTCCCTCACACCAGGTCAATCTGGCCCTCCACTCTCACTAACCCCCCTCTTCACCTGTCACTGTCCTGTCTTTCTACCCCGCTCCTCACTGTGGCGGCCTCTCTAACCCTATCCCTCAGCTCCTTCCTCTCTTCCCATATAGCAGTCCCACTATTCCTCTCTGCTCCTCTCTCTCTCCCCTATAGAAGTGTCACTATCCCTCTCTCTTCCCCTATAGCAGTCTCACTATCCCTCTCTGTCCCTTAATGTCTTCCTATCCCTCTCCTAACTCGCTCTCTTCTACTCCACTTCTTCCAGGCTCCCTGTCTGATCTACAGCCCTCTCCCCTTTCTACCTCTCCTCTCTTGTACCACTATCCTTTCCTCTATTTCAGTCTCCAGGACTTTCCTTATACAAAATTACACTTTTTAGCGTGTATATATGTATAATACAAATCTAAAGATGATATGTATTTGTGTGCAAAATACGTGATATCTATATCTATCTCCCCCCCCCCTCTTGTATGTGCTATCCTCCTGTCACTTCACTTCAACTTGACTACTCTAATCCCAGGAAATCAACTCATTAATACTGAAACGTCTTCTAGGATCACAGAACTAGACAAAAATAATAGTAATTAAAAAAAGTTTAAGCACACAAAATCAAAATACTTTGTATATATATATATATAGTAACTATCTAGGTCTAGACAATTGTATCTACAGTCAGGAAGGAGTTTGAAATAAGGTGTAATCAGTTATTTAAAAAAAAAAAATTAAAAGGGATGTTTTTCCCGAATTAAAAAAAAAAAACCCCGTATAGTTGTAGTATTTCCTTGTTTCCAGAAGTCAGTCCATTGCAAGAAAGGGGAAGAGGAAGAGTGAAAATAATAAAAGATTGGGGAAAAAATCCAAATAGAAATCCACAAGGCAGTAGTTTCCAAGTTCCTATGTGATGAGGATGGCTCTCTTCATGGTGCCCAACTGGTGCCCTGCATGTCCCCAGAGAGAGAACAAGTGCTCAGAGAATGGACAGCAAAACTTGGTCGCCTTGTGATGTTGTTGCTTCATGTGTCAACCAGCTGCAGGTCTCACAGGCCTGCTAAACGCGGAAGTCCTGCCTGCTCCATGGGCTCTTCACAGACACTTCACCTCTTCTCACACCTCCCACTTTAGCACATGGCATGGAAATGGGCTGGTCAGAGAGGAAAATGACAGTCCATGAAGGCAGAAGGGGGTGGCGTACATCATGGAGACACCTTGATCCCGTGGCCTATTTCCTCTCTTGCTATGAATTCCACGATGAGTAATATTATTCCTGAGAATTGCTGTAGATGGCACAGGAGGATCTGTGGCTGACTCCTCTCACTGGCTTTCTGAAGGGGGAAGGGATTAGTTTGGGGTTAAATGACTGTCCCTCCCTCTCCTCTTCTCTGTCTCCACCTTCTTCCCTTCTGCTTCTTTTTGTGTCTGGTTTCAGTTTCATTCATTTCTCTCATGATTTCACAAAACTTTCCCTTAAGAAAAAAATGTTACGAAATGTTGATGAAATTTTTTTTTTAAATATTAGCTGATGTCTGTGTTTTGTTAGACTTTTTTGGGCAGGTGGAAACAGACTAACCAATCTGATTTTATATGACAACGAATAATATATATTTTTATATAACACTGACAATTACTTAGCATTGTACATCGATATTATAAGCACATTGAATTGTGGAGCTACATGATGTGCAGGCAATGTGTTGTGTGCACTATGGCCGCGCTTATAGTGACAGCAATGCGACCGATGACGTCACCCGTCGCTGTCGCCACTGGCGACAAGTTGCAATTTGATTTTTAGCAACGGTGCTGGCGACAAGGCCAGTGACGCCACTAAAAGGGGTGGGCCGTGCAATTTGATTGGTTTAGATACACCCACATGTGACGACTCTAAATAATCAAATTAACCCGGCTTCCAAATTTTTGGTCGCGACGTCGCTCTGTCGCTGTCGCGCTTACTATAAGCGCTTGCGACGGAGTCAATTGATTTGTTTTGTAGCGACGTCGCCAGGCACTATAAGCGCAGCCTAAGGCCTCGTTCAGGGTGCAGGCTTCGGAGGGAGGGCGTGCTGCCGTGCGAGCTGCCGTGGGACACAAACTATTCAAATTGAATACTGGTTGTCAGGGTAGCAGCTGCCCTATCTCCGAAGCCAGGAGTTGAAGCTGGCTACAGTTTCAATAAATGAAAAAATCGTTTTTTGAAGCTGCAGCAGTGTCACAGGGACCAAGGCAGCCAATGAAATCATTCTTGAGAATGATTTAATGACTGCAACTTGGATCTCTAAGCTTCCGTCTGTAGCCCTGACCCCCTCCTCAACTCCTGAAACAGTCTGCTGGGGATGAACACACATCGCCCAGCAAACTGCCGCCCTCCCTCCCGAACGCCCTCCCTCCAACTCCTGCCTCTGGCACCCTGAACGAGGCCTAAGGCCTCGTTCAGGGTGCTGGCTTCGGAGGGAGGGCGTGCTTTACGTGCGAGCTGCCGTGGGACACAATGTATTCAAATTGAATATTGGTTGTCAGGGTAGCAGCTGCCCTGTCTCCGAAGTACGGAGTTGACGCTGGCTACAGTTTCAATAAACAACCCAAGTCGTTTTTTGAAGCTGCTGCAGCAGCGTCACTGGGACCTCGGCAGCCAATGAAATCATTCTTTAAAGAATGATTTCAAGACTGCAACTTCGATCCCTAACCTCAGGTCTGTAGCCCCGCCCCCTCCCCGCCTCCTCAACTCCTGAAAAAGTCTGCTGGGGAGGATGAACACACATCGCCCAGCAGACTGCCGCCCGCCCTCGCGAACGCGCGCCCTCCAACTCCTGCCTCTGGCACCCTGAACGAGGCCTAACACAGCACATTGCAGGCCTATCCTACCCCTTCTAACACAATTGTAATCTTGTCTTTAACTGTTACATATGCCCATAATCATATATTATCTGTAAATGTCCATTAAATGTCTGTACATTGAATGTATTACCACTGTTCATTTAATGCAGCCATGTACTATCATAACTGTGCCCAGGACAGACTTGTAAACGAGAAATAACTCAACGTGTTACTTCCTGGTAAAACATTTTATAAATAAAAATAAATAAATAAATATGAAGAAGAACATGTTTCAATGTATAAAGAATGTGCTTTGAATTAACTACATTATTTTCTGCTGGTCCCACAAACCTGTACCTCCGTGTATAGACACAGACAGACCCATGCGAGAGTGTGCCCTCCCAGTCCTCGCTCTCCCTCTATTCAGTGGCACCCCATATATATATATATATGAGTGAACTCTGACATAAGGATGACATGCGGCGCCGACACAGGGGCCGTAGCCTAACAATATGTCTGCGAACATTGACTTCCTATTACTCCAGCTGACGGTGGATGATCCAGCAGGTTGCCGGTACCGGGTTCTATTTCAACGCTTGTTTTTATCTTTTTTCTTGATCCGTCTTTGAGACGGAAGCCGTGTATCTAGGTTAACCATAACTACGCAGGGATCCAGTTGCTGGAACGGTTGGAGAGTGTGGGGAGCTTTGCTGTTTCAAAGAAAAACTTCACGCAGAGTTCCTGGTCCCAATGGTGGATAAAGGCATTTAAATATCTACCTAATTGCATATCTTACCAGCTGCTAGGTTCAATTGTTAAAAAAGGGGAGAGGATTAGGGAGTGATCAACTAAACCATACTAATTGTGATGATAAATGATAAATAAACAAATCCAATCGATAATTGTGAAATGGGTGCAACAATTGAACCTATAAAAAGTAAAAAATGAGGAGTACAAAAATGATTGTACCCCAAAGAAAATTCACTTAAATGCACACCAATAGTTAAGATATAACTTTTATTATTAATTACTTAAAACATATATAACCAAGAGTGTGTGTAACAAAGTTAAAAATAAATTAAATCAAATAACACATGCACCGAGGTCTCCTCTCATATATAAACACTCCTACGTGCAATTAATAGTAGGGTGATAGAGGCTAAATAGTGCAATCAGCCAGGGTGAGAGAACCCACCAATTCAGTGAATGGCTCAAATGCTGTATGAATAGTACTAACAAATGAGATGGGATAGTGCCTACACTGATAAGTACCCCCTTAGGGCAAATCAGTGCTCCCCACACTATCCTACAGTAAATAGTAGATGTAGGTATACAGATATAATGCAGCACTGGTGCAGTCAAATTACACAGCCGGACAGACCGTCTTATATCCCCCTTGCACTGTATAAATGCATATATAGCATATTAACAGCACCAATGAGGGGCACACTGAATAACCAGTACTGCTAACTGGACGGCAGGTACACTTCCCTCTCTGTTAGGTTACAAATGGTAGTATATAGAGGCCATAGCACTGATCAGCTGGCTGGAGAACACTGTATTAAAACATCTCCATAACGGAGACTAATGACAACATCACGTGCCCAACGCACGTTTCCCTCCAGCTATTTTTTGTCCCTGACGAAGCTCCGTAGCTGGAGGGAAACGTGCGTTGGGCACGTGATGTTGATGCAAAATCAAATTTACTTGCTCTGCAAGCATCTAAGCGCTGAGCATGCACAGGCGCTTACGCTCGCCACACACATTGCCTCAATGTGTTTCAGAGCGGCCAGCGTGAGCGCGAGTACTGTGTTTGTGCTACCTATTTCACTTACTACTGAGCTGCTTCGTAGAGAACTAGATCAAAATAAGGCCGCGACAATTGCTCTCTGTGCCCTAACACAATAACTAATACAGGATCATAAGACAGAGTTACATATTTCTACAACTAAATATTTACATTTCCTACACAGTATACACAGTTTCCCAATTTTAATAATTTCTCAATTTTGACATTTCTACAATCTTATTGCTTATTGAAAAGGTATTTCTTACAATTAATATTTTTCTTTTGTTTTTGTATTTGTCACAGTATGCCTGCCTCTTTTCCATGTTTGATCAAGTATTCATTTAATGCCTGTTTTACATTCATATATTTACTGACCATAAATAATCCTACTACCCTTATTATGTATTGTTCAAATACATTTAGAACATTTTAAATATTCCTAGCAAAAGGTACATTTCAAAGCTTTTCACTAATTCAGTTGCTAATTTCTGTACTTTTATTAGTTCTATAGTGTTTTTTATTTTCTGTAAATTGATGATAAGAACTCCAGACACCATTCTCCACAACTGGCCTAACCAAAGCTTTGCATAAAAGCAGAAACACTTCCCTTTTTCAAATCGAAAAGTAAGCATTTGAAACACAGCAATATGCTTGTGGTCAGTGTGATGGTAGGGGTAAATATAGCAGCTGTTAATACAGATCAATCCTGCCATTACCCCTACCTGTTAATAATGGTTCATTGTGTTTCAGTTGGAAAGTTGCAAAGATTGTCTGCATCTTTCCAAGTAACCGTTTGTATGTCGCTCTTTGTAATGTTGCATTTCTACCCACCTATCAGGGGCTGGGCACATAGCCAGCACCTGACCCTGAATGTTGCAACATGGTGGATTAAAAGTATAAACTGGTGAGGAGGGACATCCTCTTTCCCTCCCTCCCCCCCTTGCCACACACACAAACACACACATACACAACCCCCCCCCCAATAATTAACCCCTCCCACACAAAATACAACTCCCCAATACAACCCCCATCCCCTAAATACATACAAAAAAACACCTCACCCCCCAAATACATACAACCCCCCCTACCATTCCCCAAATACATACAATCCCCCCAAATACATACAAACCTCCCAAAAATATATATTTTAAAAAACATCCTTTAAATACATACAACCCCCCACCAGACCCCAAATACATACAATCCCGCAATACATTAAAAAAAACAATACATACAACCTCCGCACCCACCCCCACATAAATACAAACCCACCCCCCAAATACATACAGCCACCCCAAATACATACAATCCCCTATCCCCAAATACATACAACCCCCCCAAATACATTTTTTAAACAAACACACACCAGATACATATAAACCCGCCTCCCACCCCCCCCAATACATACAACCTGCCCCACAACCTCCCCCCAAATACATGCAAACCTCCCCTGCCAAATACATACACACAAAAAAACACCCACCCCCAAATAAATAAAAAATACACTTACCTACCTTGGGGATGGTCTCAGGTCTCTGGTGCCCTCTTTCCCCCGCTGTATGGGCCTCACTCCCATGTCTGTGAGCGCCGGCGACAGAGAGAGGCCCTACACTGGACAGTGAGGGAAGCCCGCAGATGGGGAGACCTGGGGCCCGGCTCTCCCCAGCTGCGGGCCTCCCTCACTAACACTGTCCCATGCAGAGTCTCTGACGCTGGTGCGTGCTGGAACTCTCTCATGCCGGTATACGTCGGAAGCTGGCCCAGCTTCTAGCATGCGCCGACGTCAGAGAGAGGCCCAATGTTAGAGGCTCGGCGTGGGACAATGTCAGTGAGGGAGGCCCACAGCTGGGGAGAGCGGGGGCTCTGCAACAACGAGAGGACCGGCAGTCGAGCAAAGAAGTTGGGCATGGTCAGACTTCCAATGCCAGCCAGCCAGGCCCCCCACAGCCAGCGAGCCAGGGACACTTGTCCCGGCTCTCCCCCACTGTTGGTGGCCCTTACAATAATAGAACAGGAGTATAGCATATGAACATAAAGGCACAGGCTTACAGATTTAGCGGTTTATGTCACTGTCACGTACGACCTCCTGCTAGCACGCGACCTGTATACAGAACAAGGGTTAATACCGACGCTCGCAAGCGCACCCACTATTCACCGCCGCAAAGGTCCGTCAAATGGACAGTATCCCCTCTTACAGGATCAAGGATCAATACACAACCCGCAAGCTGCCCCACTCTTCACCCACTCAGGGGTCCCTCAAATGAGTTGTATCTCTCCTCAAGCCGTCCCAATATACCACCGCCACGAACAGCACACAAGTGAGCACGTGACTTTAGATATGCAACCAGGGTTAATACACAAAGGCTTCTCTAGCAACCCCCCTTTCTCCTCTGCAAGGAACCAGCGAGTTTGTATTAACCCCTACCCAATTGCACATCATAACCACCCACTGCCACCACCTGAGGTTATGCAGATAGGATAAAAGATCTTAGACTAAAATATCCGCCAGGGCCTCGGGTCCCGGTTTATTATAGGAAAACCTATGCACTTTAACACACAATCAGTTGTAGTAACATGTGCCTGAATTTAGCAAGTAATTCTCTCCAGCGTGCACAAAGTTCATTCAGAGCCCAAAGCATTACTTATTAAATGGTTTAATATATATAACAATACAGTGCTTGAATTACAGAAAAGGTATTAAACAATAAACATACAATTACAATATAAGCAGAACAGCTTCTTAAAATAAAAGGGGTAAAACAGAAAATCCTATACAGTACGTTACCACATGCTATGGATTTTCCCCAGAGAGGCACTGGTTCAGAGGATGAGGTCTGACATGCTATCCAAGCATGCCCCTGGTCAGATCTGCCCAGTAACAACCTGGCCCAGACTTAGATACAATATTTTCATAAGCCCACCCCTTTCTACAGAATACTTTGAAAGTCAGAGCAGACAGAAACAGTCCTGCCCAGTTTCAGACTCAGCATTTGGTATTTTGTACACACGTGTAGCTCATTAACCCCTCAAGCACCAAAGGGATTAAAAATACCCAATAACTCATGACATTATCATGACTCACTATGTGCATTTCTTTGTACGTCTGAGCATATACATTACAGGGTATTGTAAGGGTTCCAGTCCAAGCTTTGGCTGAGGCCATAGAGGGTTGAGCCGAGCCGCGCTGACGCTGAGGCTCGCCTGCTGAAATCTGTGCGATTTCATGCCCATGCAGGCGAGCCAGCGGGCGCGATCGGAGGCGGGGGGAGACTAAGGGAGGCGGGGCAGTGACGTCGCTGGTCCAATCGCCCGCGACGCACTGACGTCGACGTCACGGCGCCGACGTCACGGCGCCGTGACGTTGACGCAGCTTCGCGCTGATTGGATGTTTTCAGCCGACAGCGCGCTGAAAAACAGCTTGGCGCTCGGCTGAAAACTCCAGCGCCTCAGCACGCCTGCGGACGCTCGCGTGAGCCCCCTCTCAAGGCATCCTCATTGAGGATGCAGGGGCTCAGCGCGGAGCGTCCGCACGGCTCAGCGCGACCTGTCCTTCTATGGACTCGGCCTTTGGCTGAAACCTGCATTTACCTGGCTGCTGTGGACATCTTGGTTGCTGGCAAGCCTCCTCCTGAACTTTGTTATTGGCTGCACCTGTTCCAGAGCTTAAATAGCAGTCAGTGACTTCCAACCCCTGTCTTGAGCATTGTATGCTTTTCCTCATGTTCCTGGCCACCTTGGGTTCTAGTTCCTGAGCCTTCCTTGTTCCTGAGGCTAGCCTGTTCACGTGGCTTGCCTGTTCCTGTGGCTTCCCTGTTACCTGTTTGGATTCCTCTGTTGCTGAACCCAGACCGTGACCCCGACCTCGCTGATTTCTGCCTGCCCTGACCTTTTGTGTAGGTAGCTTTGGGGAGCGCAGGTATCACCATATATGGAATGAAGAAAATAATCTACATAGTGTAATATGTTTCAGAGATGTTTATAATTTCTAGGATTCAGCAATATATATTATAAACATCTCTGAAACATATTACACTATGTAAATTATTTTCTTCATTCCATATATGGTGATACCTGCGTTCCCCAAAGCTACCTACACAATCGTCTAGAGGAAAATTTGGACCTTTTCTTCATAGGGTTGAGCTGCGATTTTTTCAATTTATTTATTTCATACATTTGCACTTTCACTTAGATAAGTTAATTAGTGCAATTTTTATACCTCTTAGTGATTGTATGTTTGTTATTTTAATTTTATCGCTATTACACCCTCTGTATAGGAGTGCCAAAAACCACTTTTTTTCACTGCCCTGACCATTTCCCTGTGACTGGACTGTGCACCACTGCCACCAGCCCTGACCTCCTGCCTGCATACCGACTATGGATACTCTTAACAGGTCTCTGTCCCTGGGCTCTGGTCGGTTATTCTGCATCCCTACCTCAGCCCTGCGGGTCCGCTTCCTGATCGGAGACGAGAACCATCACAGGTATATAGTATTCATCAATGTACAGGGTCTCCGACGTCCGTGCCGGTCAGCAGTTGAAGGCATCCAGCCTGCTAACTCCAGAGTTCAGACCCAACTTCCAGGGCCTACCAACAGTTGAGGAGACCTGGCCAGCCAACTCCAGATTTCAGGGTCAGATTCTGTGGCTGGCCAGCTGGGCCCCCTTCTGCCGCCTGGGTCTTCCTCCATCATGAAATTGGCCCAGATGACCCAGACCTTAACCCCTGCCAAGATGCACCACTTCCCCGCTTGACCCGGGGTCCAGGTAAGTCTTTCAGCCCTGGGCACCAGGAAACCTGACGACAGACCTGTGTATCAGTTTATTAATGTATATGTACTGCATATGCATCAGCGTATTAGTGTGTTAGTGAATTTGTGCACTGGAATTAAACACAGTTCATTCAGATGCCCAAAAGCATCACTTATTAAATGTTTTAATATATATATACTGTATATACAAATACAGTGCTTAGATTACAGAAAAAGGATTACAAGAACATACAATTACAGTAAATGCAGGACTGTTTCTTAAAATAACAGGATAAAACATTAAATAGGAATCCTTATACATGTTACCATATGTCAGGATTTTCTCACAGAGAGGTCACTGGCGCAGAAATGAGACTTCCCGTGTTTGGTTCAAAACAAACCTCTGTTGAAATCTGATTTTCATAATACTTTGCTAAGTCTTATGTACTATTTTTTTGCGAAGCATACAGAACCCCAATAAGCTCATATTGAACCCCCAAAATAACCACTATATATATATATATATATATATATATATATATATATGCAGAAAGGAAAGAGGAGAGAGCGCACGCCCCATAGCATAAAACCGTAAATTTATTGAGGGGGAGGGGGGGAGGGGGGTAAAAAATGCACTCACAAGGGTACAAGTATTAAAAGCATTTCGTGATCATAATCACCACCATCCGGTACTGCAATCGATTCTTTGAAGACCTTAGATCCCGAGGATGAAGGAACCACACTCTAGCAAGATCTCCAGGGAAATGGATAGTTCGAAATGAGTTCCAGAGATCCCAAAGATAGAAACCTTGCTGGCAGGTCTCTGTGGCGTCTGGCGCTTGAGTAGGTTGTCTCCTGCGCTCCGTGATGACGTAGTGTCTGTGCGTCTGGGAGCGTCATCACGTCAAGACGCACAGACACTACGTCATCACGGAGCGCAGGAGACAACCTACTCGAGCGCCAGACGCCACAGAGACCTGCAAGCAAGGTTTCTATCTTTGGGATCTCTGGAACTCATTTCGAACTATCCATTTCACTGGAGATCTTGCTAGAGTGTGGTTCCTTCATCCTCGGGATCTAAGGTCTTCAAAGAATCGATTGCAGTACCGGATGGTGGTGATTATGATCACGAAATGCTTTTAATACTTGTACCCTTGTGAGTGCATTTTTTACCCCCCTCCCCCCCTCCCCTTCAATAAATTTACGGTTTTATGCTATGGGGCGTGCGCTCTCTCCTCTTTCCTTTCTGCAGATTCCATTCGGATGTGGTTAATCCTTTGAGAGCAGCCGGAGACCCCCTATACCCATTTTTATTGTTCATCATTGGACTAATACCTTGAGGACTGGTTTTTACCCTCTTTTTTGTTTTTTATTTTATTTATCTAATTATATTTATCTGTTTAGTAATTGTCAATATATTGTATATCACTCATAGGTTATTCACTGTTTATTTTAATTAATATTAGTATAGACTATTAGTTTATATGTTTATATAATTGTATTCAATATTTGCTATAATTAATTAGCATATAATTTATTCACATTGACACCCTCACTAGGCGCTGCTTCATTGTTTTGTTTGTCTCATATATATATATATATATATATATATATATATATATATATATATATATATATATATATATATACATACATACATACATATACATATATATATATATATATATATATATATATGCGTATAGGTGTCAAAGAGGAGTGCTAGTGAGCATGGATATCAAAAGATATCTTTTTATATATATATATATATATATATATATATATATGTAACGGGTTTTCCCCCCCCCAATCTCACATTGGCCCGGGTAATCTAACCAGTCCCCATTACATGTTCGTGTCTGGTGGTGCACCTGTAGGCAACAGGGCTCCTGAGTCTCCCGCTTGATGGTATTAGGGGATGTCATCCAGACAGGCAGCTGAGGTAGTGTGTGCGAGTCCAACTTACTTCATGTGCAGCGCCTCCACCTCATCAGGATCTGTGCTTCCGCAGGGAGATGGTCCTGGTGAGGAACTCCTTCTTGGTGGTGCCATCCACTGCTGAGTAACTTCACACTCACACAGTGGAGGTATATTCGAACAGGGCATCTTTATTGATGGTTGGTATGGGCAAGCTGCCCCTCACAGATAACAGCTCAGCCACTCATCTCCTTGCAGCATTCCATTAGGAAGGTCCCTTACCCTAATAGATCTGCTTTCCACCTCTACTCTTAAAGAGATTCCCCAGCTTCTCTGGCTGCTGTAAGCTCCTCTCTTGAGCTGCTTTGTCTCTCTCAGCTCCTCTAACTCTGCTGCTTCTGCTCACTGACTCACAGCTAGCAGGAGACACTGCAACAATGTTGCAGACCTTCACGTGCCTCTCAGTGAACAGAGCAGCACAGTTAGAGGAGCTGAGAGAGACAAAGCAGCTCAAGAGAGGAGCTTACAGCAGCCAGAGAAGCTGGGGAATCTCTTTAAGAGTAGAGGTGGAAAGCAGATCTATTAGGGTAAGGGACCTTCCTAATGGAATGCTGCAAGGAGATGAGTGGCTGAGCTGTTATCTGTGAGGGGCAGCTTGCCCATACCAACCATCAATAAAGATGCCCTGTTCGAATATACCTCCACTGTGTGAGTGTGAAGTTACTCAGCAGTGGATGGCACCACCAAGAAGGAGTTCCTCACCAGGACCATCTCCCTGCGGAAGCACAGATCCTGATGAGGTGGAGGCGCTGCACATGAAGTAAGTTGGACTCGCACACACTACCTCAGCTGCCTGTCTGGATGACATCCCCTAATACCATCAAGCGGGAGACTCAGGAGCCCTGTTGCCTACAGGTGCACCACCAGACACGAACATGTAATGGGGACTGGTTAGATTACCCGGGCCAATGTGAGATTGGGGGGGGGAAAACCCGTTACAATTGGAGGCGCTGCTGAGATAGACCTGGGGTGCCCTGTTTTCATTTTTTCCAAATTGCCCAATTTAGATTTTTCACCATGTTTGGGCCTGTAAGCCATGAGGCCCACGAACGAACCAAGAGGACAGAAGTATCCCCGCGACATGTGCTAGTAGTAGGGGATGTTCCCAGTAGTGCCGTGAAGTTGAGGGAAATTTGTGAGGCCCTAGGGAGACTCCTGGGCATAGACCAAGGGTGGAAGAGGATAGAGCACCGGTACGACCCCACTGACCAGTGTTGTAGACTGTGGCTAGTAACGGATCAGGAAATATGCCGGGAAAATGTCCCTCCGACCTTACATTTCCCAGGGGCCCCACCAGAAGGCTACCCTCTTGCATACTCAGAGAGCCTTAGTGAGATTACCAGAACTGTGATCAAAATGGAGGCTCCCTCATCAAGGGAGTCACACCTAAAATGGCGTCTCCCGCCAAAGCAGGAGAGCACATGTGCTGCTGTCTGCAAGCCTGCACCAAATTGTGTTGCAGAAATCCGTCCGGGACTGGCGGGAAAACCAGAGCTCCGCCCCTGCAATGTGAGTGACTCAGTGATAGAGCGAGCCCCTCCTTTACATTCCACCAGGGGGAGCAAGCAAAGTGAACAACCATCAGCAACTGCTGTTCCCATTAAAAACAGTACAGAATGCAGAGAAATACACCCTCATTTATATGGAGCATGGCGGTCTAAAGGAGGGAAAATATCCTTTCTGGTGTGCCCGTGCCTACAAAAGGACTTGAGTCTATCTGGTGGTATGGACTTTAACCATTTTAGGCTACCAATAGAATATCGGGTGGCTGTGGTGGAGGACGAGGGGTGTATACGATGTGTTTGTAATCAGTGTGACTTCCCAGGTGGCAAACAAACCTGGGGCCCCAAGTGTGCCAGCTGCGGGGCACAGTTTCTAAAGCCTGTGCTGCTGCAGTCTACAGTCCAAGATCCCAAGCAGGAATCTCAGATGGCAGAACACAGAGATGAAGATGCTGTTACTTGCTCTACCTCAACCACGGAGGTGGAGGAGCTGACAGACAAGGCTGCCTTAGTCCCCCGTTGCAACCAAGAGGGAAGGACTGAGGCCCAGCCAGCTACGGAAAAGGACGAACCATCGGTGGCGATGCGCCTACCGGCGAACCACCCCAGCAGTGAGACAGAGGAATCAGAGGGTAAGGTGTCTGTACCCCCATTTTCTTTCAGTGAAGTCAGCCGCCAGACACTCGTGGTGATGCGCCAGCCGGCGGACCACACCAGTGAAGTTGGGGCCAAAGAATCACCTACTTTGGTTACAGTGTATTCAGGTGCTGTGGGCCCGTGTGCCCTACCACGGCCCGTCCGGCCCACAGAGGTACCATCGGTCCCAGGCGTAGGATCAGTACCGGTTAGCGACGACAAGGGTGAGTTGACTGCCCCAGGGGTGTTGGGGGTGAGCCTCCAGGTGACCGCGGAGCACGATGGCTCCTTAAGTCTGGTTACCTGGGCGAAGGGTTCCCCTCTGCATCGCGTCCTGGCGGAGGTGTCCCCCCTAGAAGAAAACTGTTCCGCCATGCGAGTGGACCAGTATCTACCGCCTACCGTTCAGTTGAAGAGAACAGTCAGCTCTGTCGTGGTGTCAGGTGAAGCACAGAAGATACCTGACAGTGTTCCAGAAGAAGAGAAAACCATTGCAAGCCAGCAGAGTGGTAAGGAACCCCTTTGCCCCCCACAGGCTCCGATGGAGGTGGTCGTGAAAAAGGCCAGAGTTATGGTTCCTGAACTGAGTATGAGCCCGTGTGCTCTAACCCAAATGATGATCCCAGGACTGGAATCCAACGCTCCCGAGTTTCAAGCCAGTAAGTGGACTGCCCCAGAAGTGCCGGGGGCAGGTCCTGAGATAGCCGAGGTGGGAACTGACAGCGTCCCCGAGGACCTGTTGGCCACCGTGAATCACCGCAGTGGTAAGATAGCTACCCTTTACCCCCTGTCAGGTGAAACAGAGACTGTGAGAAAAGAGACGTTGTTCATTTCTAGCTTCCCAGTGGAAGCCTTGCCAGTCGGTAGGGACCAGGACTGTGTAGCGAAGGAGTTAGTGAAAATTTTCTCCTTGGAGCCCAAAAAGGAACGCTTCGTTCACCATGTAGTGGACCGCGGGAAAGGTCCTGGCCTCCTGGTCTACCGCATCCAAACCGCGGATAACCGGGTAAAGGCCTGTTTAAAAGACATTGTGCTACTCCGTCCACCAGGGGGAGGAAGTAGCGAGGAACCAGTGACTGTTGCCCTCCGGTGTGCTCTTCAGGAAATTTTTCTGGGGGAGGCTCACGGACGCAAAAGTGAGGTACCCCCACCTGATCAGTTAGGGGCACCCCACAAATGGTCTCAGCAAACAGCTGACGCTCAGCTGGCCTCGGGTATGGTATGTGAACTGTATTGTAACCTGATGTCTAAAGTCACCAGTGATAGGTTGTACATATGCCCTGCATTTTCATTGTATAACTGTGTACCAGGTTATGTCTGCCATCCAAGCGAGGTCGTTGGAGTTTCACCAGGAGGAGAGTGTAGCCTGGAGCTCCCGTGGCTCCTGGAGATCCCCCTCCCCTTGGGCAGCTCGGTCGCGGGTGTCGAGAGACCCGACGGCTGCTTCCAAGGGTGGGGGCTGGAGCAGGGAGCAGCGCGGCTTCTCCTGCCTGCGGCCGGTTGCCGGGGACGCGATCGGGCGGTTGCTAAGGCCGCGATCGCGTCTCTAAGGTCCCGGCGGCCGGACAAGCAGGGCGCCGCCATTGAGGACACTGTTGCGCATGCGCAGGGACGCGTAGGCGCAGGGACAGCCCCCGAGACAGGGATAGCTCGCGCGAGAGCAGGGAAAGCTGAGGGAAGGTCGAGGCAGCCCGGGAAAGCTTGCGCAAGCGCAGTGAAGGTAGGGAAAAGCCCGCGAACCCCTAGCCTACCAGGGAAGGCTCTGAGCTGGGACTACATATCCCAAGAGCCTTTGCGAGCCCCATGTGACCCCAGGGAGCCAATAGGGCTTAGGAGACCCCTGGGAAAAGAGATACATTTGGCGGGCTTGGAGCACGTTAGATCAGTCAGAGACCGGAGCAGCCAAGGGAAGGAGGTAGGGTACAGGAGTCAGGGACTCCCTGTACTAGGCCAGCACCCCCCAGGGCCCGAGATAGCTCAGCTCCCCAGTAAGGTGAGTGTTGCCAGGGGCAGCCCTCAGGTTAGGGACCCTGCCACTTACATTAGTGGGAGCTGGGGAAAGGAAGGTTACAGAGAGTTGGAGTCAGGGAGCTGTAGGGAAGTAGGGTGCGGGGAGCGAGTGCAGCTTCTGCCCCATATAGGTACCTACACCCCAGGTAGGCCCCAACGCCCCACTAGTTTAGTGGGTAAGTGCTTAGGGAGGCCCGAGACAGGGACGCTGCCCTTTAGCATAGAGTGCTGCCTTGTCAGAGTCACGGCCGTTGGTGCTGTGAGGTCTGACAGGCAGGCACCTTGTTGCGCAGCACGTTGGCTGCAGCCTCCAGTGAGCTACAGCTTGCTGCTGTAGGCGCTGGGACTAGTTAGCAAGTAGTGAGGCTGAAGGGACTTGGGTAGTTAGGGGAGTGGGACAGGTCATTACCCCTGCAGGCCCATAGGAGTTCCTCCAAGCCACTACAGATTGCTGTACTACAGGGACAGGCCCTAGGTTAGGGTTCCTGTCACGTTAGTACCACTTAGATTAGACAGGGACACAGCAGACGCTGCGGTTCCTGCTAAAAGGTTCGGACCCACGTTGGGGTCCACAGAGACTGTTTCAGGGTGGGATCGCCCTCGGCGGTCCGCATGCAAGGAGGACGGTTGGGGATCAGATGACGCCATCCTACAACTGATCCTTTGTGAAGTCCGTTGGAGATCCGAGCACGGGAGTGCTCGGCAGGTACTATCTACTACACAAGTGCACCAACGGGCCCTTAGCTTAACTGTGACTGCGCAGTCACCCATTGACTCTCTGCAAGAGTGCGGGACATTGGGTGGGGATTCTCGGGACACTGGGTGGGATCACCTGGTGTTGGGGAAGCGTCCTGCGTGACGCAGTAGGTGTCTCCTCGAGAGAGGGACACAGGTTATATTGTGGTACTGCCGTGATATGTTGTTTGCATGTTAGTAAAGTCCTTAGTTATTATATACCCGTGTATGTGATTATTGTATTGTCCTGCGAGGAACCACTCCCCCTCTGGTGGGAGCCATCGCAGGTGGAGGCGCTGAATTGAGTAAGTGGTTACCCCTAGTATAATTGCCCCAGGTTCCCCGTGGCGGAAGCTCAGCCCTCCTGCGAGCCAACAGGTAATGCACCACACCTATGGTAACACCGTATGTTCCTTGCACCCACATCAGATCTGCGATTGGGGGGGGAATACCCGTTACATATATATATATATATATATATATATATATATATATATATATATATATATATATATATATATACACAGTGGTCGACAAATCACCCAAAAATCTACTCGCCGGACAAAAAAATCTACTCGCCGCCTAGTACCACACGTGTGCTGCTTGGGCCAATAGGAGCTCGCCACGATGTTAAATCCACTCGCCCGGGGCGTGCAAATGTATAGGTTTGTCGAACACTGTATATATATATATATATATATATATATATATATATATATATATATATATATGCACTGTACCGTGTATCTGTGTTAATGGATGTAGCACTGAGCTCTGTCTGTGTTTCATGTTCTGTCTCTGGTTTTAAATGTACTATTTTTTCCCCATTGAAACAACATAAGCCCACCCCTGTCGTAAATCAGCTGCTAGATTGACAGTTTTACGACAGAGAAAAAACTTCTACCAAACGACGTTTAAGTTTTTCCTCAATATATAAACGCACTCATAACTTTCCTTCTCTAATACCTAGACACACATGAGTTGCATCAACAGATTCAGGCGATCATGACGGACTAAACTAGATTAATCACCACCGTCTTGATTCTAAAGTTGAGTAACAAATGGATATCTGTCCTTGGCACCTCTTACCCATGCAATGTGTGGTCTCATTGCATGCCACTCTGTGCCACGATTACAGATATGTAACGCTTAGTATGTACAGTAGATGACATCACATGATATTTTCATTTTTAATAAAGTTCTCCAATGAGGTATAAACCTGTGTGTCACCTCTCTCTGCAATGGGCCAGTAATCTATCACAAACGTTTAGTTTTGTTTGAAGTTGACAGAGTCTTCTGTAGTTATCATTTATGACCTTCTATACAACACATGTCACTTTTAGTGGGCCATCCGTGATAGGCCGCCCCAATTAAGTCCTCTCTGAAGACCAGCACAGATCCAGGAAAACTCTTGACCCGTCATAAACCCAATACATAGTGTAGCCCCCTTCCCCATGACTATGGGAACTACGCGTGCTGAGTACCTGTCTGGCGTACAGGAGACCTGATCATCCGCCACAGGGAGCCTGGGGTGATTGTGTTCTCTCCCTGGTGACAGCGCCTCCACCTGGGAGAAATCCTAGCGCAGCTGAATAACCCCTCACAGGACCCAATACAGTTAGGGAATAAATATACACACACTGGTATAATTGTAAGGAATCCACTCCTGGCTTTTCTCATAGCCTTGCAGGGTGCTGTTGTTCTCACTAATTCCCTCTTTGCCATCAACAGCAGCTGTGTGGGCTATCACTGCAACCTAGCCTTGTACTCAGTCATTGGAGCAGTGTCCTCACACCCTCCTCCGGGGATTGGCCCGCTGCCTTTTAAATGCTGCATTCACACAATGCTTCTCTGCCGAGCATAATCCTTCTCTGGACGTTAGTGTCACTGCCACAAGCCACCTGGCTTGTCTCCTTGTGTACTAACCTCTCTACTTTCGTTAGTAGTTCCTGAGTTCCTGAGGCCTACTGCTACTTTCCATGCAGAGGCCTGAGTATCCTGTGGCCTGCTGCTATCTCCATGCAGAGACCTGAGTACCCTGAGGCCTGCTGCTAATCTCCTTGCAGAGGCCTGTATTTCCTGAGTATCCTGAGGTCTGCTGCTACTCTCCACGCAGAGGCCTGATCCTGACTCCTGTGCTGAAGCGTTGTTTAGCCAGCACTGGTTCCTGGTACCTGCTGCATTCTCCCCTAGCAGAGGTTACCCATAGTTTCCTGAGGTCTGCTGCTATTCTCCACGCAGAGACCTGCTTTGGACTTCTGTGCTGAAGCGTTGGTTTTCCCCGACGCTGCCCCCTGCTGAGACCGGCGTCATGGGCCGAGCCTGCTCCTGGTGCAAAGGCCACTCCCGCACTCACTCTCCTAAGCTGAAGCGGGGAACTTCTGACTACCTGTTGCCGAACTCCTGCTTGAATAACGACGATGCTGCCTTCTCCAATCCTGACCCTGCTATGTACGAATAGGAACTGCTCACTCCGGATCAGTCTGCGCGGACTAAGGTCAGTGATTATATAACCCCACCTCAGCCCCGCAGTCCGGTACCGGTTTGTGGCGAGCACAATCGTAACAGTATGCTCGGCCCCACAAAACCGGACCGTGGCGGGGGTCGGTAAATGTTTTACTGAACATATGTCCCAGGCTGCGGACCAGTCCCTGTTTGAAAAACAATAACTGTTTGAGAGACTGCCTTTGCCTGAAACTGTGGGTATGTGTGAAGGTTTAACCCTTTCGAAAAGACTGGTTCGTAATGAACTCCTTACTCAAGCTCAGCGCCATAGAGAGATGAAACAGCGCCTGGCTCCCCAACTGTACCCTTCTACTTCCACTCTAGACTGGGAGACTGTGGATCTTAGGGTACTGGCCCAGGCCCGTGATGCGTTTCATATGCTTTGCCTAGAGTTCAACCACTCCATTATACAACGGGATCCTCTCCTCGCTGCCTACGCACGTTCTAATTACACCCACTTTCCCTCAAGCCCTTTTGCTGAACCTTTGGGGGTTCTCCCGCACCTCAGGATAGCCCTACTGTCTTGGTGTCTCTACAGCCTAAAGAAGCTGCCACGGTCCCTAGTCCTGAGTTAACCTCCCTGGGTTCTGTCCCAGAGGTTATTCCTGTCTTAACCCCTGCTAGTCAGGCCTATGAGTCCCCCACTTTAAATCCCTGTAGTCCGCCAGTCAAGGACACCTCCTTAGCTTTAGAGGATGAACCCCTTATGTCCCCAATTTTGGAGACAAGTCTCCCTTCTGGTTCTCTGGTACTATCTGCCTTAACCCCTGAACCTTCGGCAAGAATACTGGCTCAGTTAAAAGTATTCAGGAACCGTTTGTTTCCCTAAGCCTGTTCGCAGAATCCCCACTCCTAGGTATTTCGCTGACCCCGTCTGTCACTCAGAGAGCTGAAATCCCTGCTTCTGAGCATAGATCCCTTTTCTTGGAATCTATAGTCATTTCTGATGTCCCAGACACTCCTTCCCAAATACCCACTTCAGAGACCAGCACAGTTGTGGTTGCCCCCCCTTGTACTGTCTGTGTTCGCCTCTTCTCAAATCCTAGGGTTAAAAGCGAACAGTGCACATTATACCCCTTCCCAAGTGACCCCTTCTGAGACCAGCGTATCTATTATTGCTCCCTTAGTTCAATTACAGTCAGGCCCCTCCTTTTTGGAGGTTCAGGTTTTCAAATCTAAAACTCCCTCTACCCCTGATTTTGTAAACATGCAGTCCCCTCTCACTGTAGTCTGTGAGATGCCTATCACCTTTGCTAAAATTCCTGTTGTGCAAGGTATTTCTCCTATTAAGTCTGTGATACCTGCAATTCCTTTAATTGATCCCAAGACCCCTGTCACTGAGTCTCCCATGGAGTCTGATGCCCTCACTAGGGATTCTCAGGGACCCAATTCAGAAACAAGCACATTGTTCTCTGATCTTATTACAGTAGCTAGTTCAGTTCCTGCTGGTTCTCAATCACCCACTTCAGTGACAAGCAAGGTGTCCCTTGTTTCTATTGGAAAGTTTACCCCAGTTTCTTTCACGGATCATGCCACAGCCTCCGGGATGATTAGAAATGACTTAAAGCTCCTCACAGCTGGGAATAGCCTTTTTCGTTCTAATCTCCCTATAACTCCACGCTGAGCCTTAAAGTCTGGGATGTCCACTCCTCTAATAATACTGTTTCACGCTGATTCACCCACAGTATTCGGGGTATCCGCTACTGACTGCATGTCTGCTACCACGAACTCAGGGGTATCGCACTTGGAACTTTCGGCAATACCCGCTGCGTCCCTTTTTTCGAAAACTCATGTGTACAAGATGGAGTTATATTTCACTGTATTTTACACAATACTTGGGGTACATACTATTGACTGTCCTGTCGCAAAACTAGGGGTACCTCTCAGGAAGGTTTCTGTAGCTACCGATGCTAAGAACCCTATGTTTAAAACAGTCATATTCCGCATTGCTTCTCCCACAGTATCATGCGAGACCTGGGTACCTGGGACCTCCACTCCTAAGCCAAGCTCTAGTTCTCTGTTTTCTTTCTCTGTGTTGGAGGTACCCAGCTTTAACCCCAAGACTTCTATTCCTAAGGCTGATGCACCGCTTACCCTGCTTCCTGCTTTTTTGGATAAGATCTGTTTTCTCACATTTCAAACAGACTGTCACGGCTGTGCTCGCCACAAACCTGGGTCGGACCGCGTGGCTGAGGTGGGGTTGTAAAAGCACCGACCTTAGACCGCGCAGGCGGATCCGGATTGCGCAGTTCGTAGTCGTATGTAGCAGGATCAGGATAGGAGAAGACAGCATCGTCGGTGGACACGCCAGGGTCAGGACTGGAGATATCAGGGTAAACGTTGTTCAAGCAGGAGTTCGGCAACAGGTAGTCAGTAGAGCCCCGCTTCAGCTTAGGAGTGCGGGAGTGGCTTCTGCGCGTGCGGCGACCATGGCCCATGGTACTGGTCTCAGGAGGTAGTAGACAGACCAGAGTAGCACACCGCCTAGCTGCACTGGTAAACCAGTGCTTCAGCGCAAGAGTCCTGACCGGGCTGGGGAATCCTCCGTTTCAGCGCAGGAACCAGGACACGGCCTCTCTAGATTAGGGAAAGAGTAGGCCCCAGGAACCAGGAAGCTGAAGATACACAGGGAAACCTCTGCTTCAGTGCAGGAAACAGGAACAGACCGCTGCGTGAATATAGCAGCCGGTCACAGGAAACAAGGAGCTGAAGTAACAAGGAGAGTACTCAGCTTCAGCACAGGAAACAGGAACTGACCGCTGCATGAGACTAGCAGCCGGTCACAGGAACCAGGGGGCTGAAGACAACAAGTTGAGTACTCCGCTTCAGCTCAGGAACAGACCGCTGCGTGACACTAGCAGCCGGTCTCAGGAACCAAGGCGACAGACAAGACAAGGCTTATGGCAGAACACAGAAACATCCAGGAAGGACTATGCTCGGCAGGGAGCATTGTGGGAAGGCAATACTTAAAGGTCCGTGAACCAATGGCAGAAGGGGCGTGTGGCAGCATTACTTTGGTGAGTGAATCCAGGCTTCAGCAAACATCAGGAGAAGTGCTCCAGGACCGCACAAGTCTGCAAGGTAAGGCAAACAGTAAACCGAGGAGCGGATTCCTTACACAGACTCCTTATTCTCAGGTCTCTGTGCGGTGCCTAAAGTGCCCTATCTGGATTGCATTTGGCCTTTCTCTAAAACGAAGACACCCTTACTTGACCTCGTCGCTTTACCTGAAGCATCCATCCCGGTTCTCTATGGGTCCACTATGGGTATGGACATGCTGTTCCGTACTGTTCCCTTGATGCTTACTATGCCCTTCGCCAAGGCCATAACTTCGGATTTGATTCTCTCTAAAGATCACAGACCAAAGGAGGGGGACCCTTCTTTAACTGCCAGTACCACGACCAAGAATTGCGTATACACTGCTACAGACTCTCACGAATTGCTTGGGATAGCAACTCTGCTTTGTATGAAAAGTACCACGTCAATAGTTTGCAGTGAACCCTCCCGCCCCATTCCCTCGATAATCACCACCCGGAATTCCTTGGAAGCTAAAGACTCTCGCAAGTTCTTACGTGCTGATTCCACCAAAGCCATTGTCTGCCCTGAATTCCCCAATGTCATTCATGTCCGACTATCAGTGTCCTGTGTCCCGTATTCTTGGACTATTACTATGCACCGGACACCTGGCTGCTGCCCTTCTGATGTCCCTATTCCGGAGTCCCCTGCCCTTTCTCAGCTTTGGATTTCCAAGTCCCCTGGTCCCAATGCCCATGTACCGAGAACCGCAGTGCCACCGCTCTCCTTTGTGGCGCTCTCCAATGTACGCCTGGATTTTGGACCTAATTCTCTCCTGAGACACTTCAGGAACAACTCAATGTCTCCCAGACCTATGAATGGTCCTGTCCACCCAAGCTTCTCACCCAGAGGTGGGGTACTGTAAGGAATCCCAACAAACAATGGGCTTTCAACGCCACCTCTCACCTAAGGAATTTAGGAATAACTCCATGTCCCCCAGATCTATGAATGATCCTGTTCGTCCGGAGGTCTCACCTGAAGGGGCGGGGGGGGGAGGAGGGGTACTGTAAGGAATCCACTCCTGGCTTTTCTCATAGCCTTGCAGGGTGCTGTGTTCTCACTAATTCCCTCTTTACAATCAACAGCAGCTGTGTGGGCTATCACTGCAACCTAAAATGAAAAAAACGTTGTATGGTGCTCAGAAAAATACAGCAAACACTTACAAAAAGAAATAAATAAATGTAGAGTGGAATTTAACCCAATAATAAACGCACAAAAAGAATGTCCAAAAGATGCATACTGCCTTACTATAATCCCACAATGCATGGTATAGTAAGGATATATTAATAGTGAAGCACCTGCCGGTGACCAGTAAATTAAGCATCTATATCAATGGAACAGGTTAAACACACATAGTCCAGAGCAATTGTGGTAAACTGGAATGACTCACATGGGAATAATTATCCACGATGAACAGCAAGTCCTCTGGTGTCCAGGATTCCACGGGTTAACTGTGCCTCCGCCTTTAGATGGATAAGTGTAGCAAAGGGAGAAAAAAACGGAGCACTAGGTCCACACTGGCAAAGCCAGAAAAAGTGCAAGGATGCGTTCCCAAATAAAAGCTTGTTTAATGGATCATGAACACAGATACACACCAACGCGTTTCGGACTATTACTAGTCCTTTATCAAGGTGAATAAATACTTACCCCCTTGGAGTGTTATATATATGAATTAGGAACCTATCCACACCAATCGCTGACACTTCCGCATGTGTCACGTGATCGGGACGTCAAGCGTCAACGCGTACGGACGCGTCATACCACGCGTGTGGACGCGTCATCGGGACGTCAAGTGTCATCGCGTATGGACGCGTCACACCACATGTGTGGAACCAGCTTGAGGATACAAGGGAGGCTGCCAAGACAAAGATGGAACATTGAACCATGTCCACACGTGCCCACAGCTAACTCCCGAGCAGTATCCAAGAGCGGAACCACAACACGTTCATGCATGTGCCGTCATCACGTCACGCTATGTGGTTATGATTAAGATACGTCATAAATTGAAATTTAAAAAACTTTATTAAATTTAAACACTCCCAGAGGGCAATACCAAGGCAAAAAAAGACATTTACAAGTATAAATAACATACAAAAAATATTATGAAAACACAATAAAAAACAATTAAATAAATTGTTGAAAAAATAAACAGCCATTGATATTGAGCATAAATATCATTGTAACGAAGGTGGTGCATAGGGTATTGTATTTTCATTTAAATAAACTCTCAATAATAAATTACCAATATATAATCTTGAAGATTTAAATTAAATTATCAAAACCCAATTTACCTAAGGAAAGGGATATGAGACTGAAAAAGAAACGTTTTCATACTTAAAGTTGTTAATAAAGTTTGTGCAATGTAAATCATGTCTGATGGTAATTACAATTAAAAATATACATAAACCATATAAAGTTAATCACATAATATACAATACATTAAATAGTATAAAGTGACATGAAAGAAAGTACACAATTGTTCTACGTTCTAAAAAAGGATAATCTGTAATCTGCTATTCAGAGTTGCTATTGGGATTGTGCAATATCAATCATGTTGAATAATAATTAATGACATAATATTACCTGAGCACAAATACATAATTATCGCGCAATCCATAACAAGAAAATCTGTAATATTTATCAAAAACTTCAGAAAAATTACATAAGTAACAACACTTAAAGATACATAAGCAATAGGTATCGGGGAAGATTTATGTATCAAACAAAAGGGTTCCTATGTCCCAATCAGAATTTAGACCATGCGGGATGCGTGTGTGTGTGGGGGGGGGGGGGGGGTACTGTAAGGAATCCACTCCTGGCTTTTCTCATAGCCTTGCAGGGTGCTGTTGTTCTCACTAATTCCCTCTTTACAATCAACAGCAGCTGTGTGGGCTATCACTGCAACCTAGCCTTGTACTCAGTCATTGGAGCAGGGCACTCACACCCTCCTCCGGTGGATTGGCCCGCTGCCCTTTAAATACTGCATTCACACAATGCTTCTCTGCCGAGCATAATCCTTCTCTGGACGTTAGTGTCTCTGCCACAAGCCGCCTGGCTTGTCTCCTTGTGTACTAACCGCTCTACTCTCGTTAGTAGTTCCTGAGTTCCTGAGGCCTGCTGCTACTTTCCATGCAGAGGCCTGAGTATCCTGTGGCCTGCTGCTATCTCCATGCAGAGGCCTGAGTACCCTGAGGCCTGCTGCTAATCTCCATGCAGAGGCCTGTGTTTCCTGAGTATCCTGAGGTCTGCTGCTACTCTCCACGCAGAGGCCTGATCCTGACTCCTGTGCTGAAGTGTTGTTTAGCCAGCACTGGTTCCTGGTACCTGCTGCATTCTCCCCTAGCAGAGGTTACCTATCGTTTCCTGAGGTCTGCTGCTATTCTCCACGCAGAGGCCTGCTTTGGACTTCTGTGCTGAAGCGTTGGTTTTCCCCGACGTTGCCCCGCGGTGTGCTTCGGCCAGCCTGCTGTCTCCCCCTGCTGACACCGGCGTCATGGGCCGAACCCGCTCCTCGTGCAGAGGCCACTCCCGCGCTCACTCTCCTAAGCTGAAGCGGGGAACTTCTGACTACCTGTTGCCGAACTCCTGCTTGAATAACGACGATGCTGCCTTCTCCAATCCTGACCCTGCTATGTACGACTATGAACTGCGCACTCCGGATCAGTCTGCGCGGACTAAGGTCGGTGATTATATAACCCCACCTCAGCCCCGCGGTCCGGTCCCGGTTTGTGGCGAGCACAATCGTAACAATAATGAACTTATCTTTACTGACACACATATACTTAATTCACAATAACAGTACAGGTCCCACACTGCAATACCCACACACAATATATACATACCACCCCGGTGGAATCCCCAAAGTACTGAGGGTGCCCTGGGCACCTAACCACCCCGTTGTCCACAGAGTCAGCCCACCCGAAGTGCGTGTGGAGTAGCGCTACCCACTGTGTATGGCCGTTGGTGCACATTGGGTACCTTCCTAGTCTTAGGCCAGACCAGACTGACTTGGATGGTGGATCTGCCGAACCGCAATGTGGTCCCACAACGCGGTCTACCGGATCCTCTCCTGTCCTTTAGCGTCCGTCTCTTGTGGGAGCTCCAGCTGAAATGTGTCCCTTAATGTCTCTTATGGCTATACTTGGGATCTGGTCCCAGACCAAAGGCAGCGCACACCGCGTGGCGTCCGTCACCGGTTCTGCTAACACTCTCACTTAAATGCTGAGGGGAAGTGTCCCTATATACGGACCTTCCCTGCAGCAGCCACAAGCTAAACAGGCTCAGGAGCCCAGCTAGGGCCTCTGGGGCAACTCTAGACCTAGTCCGGGAGCCACTGGCACCCGGACACTACCTGCTCCTTCTGCTGCCTCTCTCCGATTCGTGCATGGTCTAAAGCGTGCCAAATGTATCTCGCTCTATATCCTCGTATAGGGAACAGGCAGAGATCCTTAAGCATAGGTTTATCACAAAGAAATACGATAATGATACTATCGACGAAACAATCAGAAAGACAGGGGCATTGAGCCGTGAAGATATTTTAAAACCCAATCCAAAGCAATTAAAAGGGGAGTTTGATGCTACATTTATAACACAATACAATCAAGATTCGGGAAAAATACAATCAATTTTGAGAAAACATTGGCATCTTCTCCAGGGTGATCCTACACTAAATGATCATCTTCCAGATAAACCGAAAGTTATTTTTAGGCGGGCAGACAATGTAAAGAACAAACTAGCCCCTAGCCTTTTCAAATCAGAGATCACTAATAGTGAATTCAACTGGCTGCCGAAGCCAAAGGGCTCTTTTAAATGTACTACTTGCAAAGCTTGCAAGCAGGGCTCAGATGAGAAGATCAATTTTGTCTCAAATACAACAGAAGAACATTTTAAGACTATGCATTTTATTAATTGCCGCTCGGAGTACGTCGTCTACATGTTATGTTGCCCGTGTGGTCTCCAGTATGTCGGACGTACAAGTAGACCACTGAGGGTCCGCATACTGGAACACATGGGCAACATTAGACGACGACTTATGACACAGTGTGTCTAAACACTTTGCTGTAATACACGCTGGAGAGCCATCGTGCCTATCATTTAGGGCGATAGAACAAGTTCCCCCGAATTGGCGGGGTGGAGATAGATTAACTCATCTGGCTAGGAAGGAGACCCTTTGGATTTTCAAATTAAAAACCCTGGCGCCTCTAGGCCTGAACATTGAGATTGATATTGGGGCCTTTCTGTAAAATTACTTATGCCCCCATTGATATATTTCGATATCCATGAGTTTTGATTATGTCTTTGTGCTCTCCCCATTTCTCCCCAGGCACTCAACATTCGCCACTTACCTCTTACAAAAAACCTGTATAAATTTTGTGAAAATATTGCAAATCTTTTTTAGGGACATTTCTTATAAATATTATATAAAAAATTCATTTTAATATTCTTGTATAAGAATTTTATTGTTGCACAGTGAATTTCTATCTGCTATATGTATTTTATCTATTGTTTTTAATTGTTACATTCCTTTATATATTTATAAAGGGTTTTAATAATGTAATCCCCCTATTCTTTTCATAAACAAGTTTGAGGGTGAGATGTCTCCACATATACTACCCGGCATGTAGCCAGGAAGGCATGTTAATATAAATGAATTTCATGTGGTGCTCAAATATTGGTTTCATTGGTTCTAGTTTTAAATGCCATTTTAGATGGAGGAGCAGTTATGGCTATTCTCCCATATGTACCAGTTGCCCACAAGAGGGAGCTGTTCTCACACTTTGTGATTTCAGGTTAACGTTTGTGCAGCCAGGCATTGGCTTTGTGGTTTCCCACACTTATATGGAATAGCTGATATCATGCACTACTTTGTTAGGTGCCCATATATTCTTCTGCTTTCCCCCCCCCTCCCCCCACTCCCTCTCCTTGTCCACCTCCAAATATGAGAAAGTGTCCATATTAGGACTAATGATACCTGATATATGTTTTAACATACACAAGAGCCATTTGGACAATTGTGCATCACACCCAGAGGTGCAGCCAATTACTCAATTTTGCTAAGTGATTTCTGTGCCTATATCAAGCAGCGTTAACGAGCAGCCGGCAAAACCTGACGAAGCATTAACTTGCGAAACGCGTAGTTCCCTGCCGGTGCTCGTAGTCTTTTGGACCCAGACGGCTGCCGTACTTCCGGCAAGATTCCCTGGTACCGGTCCCGCAGTCGGACGTGCCCGCGGGAGCTCTCCGGGAAGGAGCGGATCTGTCGGATCAATCTGCGGCTGCTCTGGGCTTTTATGCCGTGTGAGTGTTTTATGTTTTATGTGCTTTGCTGACACAATAAATCTTTGGCTTATGCTAATCCAGGCTCTGCCCATTCTCCACATTTGGGTACTTGGGAGAGGAGCCATTCGCTCACTACACCTATTTTGGTGAACACTGAAAAAACGGGACTGACTCTATCTACCATCCCTAATCAGACTGACATCTAAAAGACCATCACTCTGAGATGCGCATGCGCGGCTGGTTGGTGATGGTTGCATAGTCACACAGCTCCACCAACCGCCGGCACTATATAGAGAATAATCGATATCAAAACCGGCAATTTTGAAATTAAAAACAGAGCTACAGACGTCTAAACCCTTCCCAGTCAAGCAAATAAGCCCCAAAAAAGGATGGCTGCAACGAGACAGAAGACTCGACGCAAATCAGATGTCAGGGCCTACTTTACCGGCCAAAGCAAGGCAGGAGCTGCGGAGCTGTCGGCGGTCTCTGACTCAGATTCAGCCCAAGATGCGGAGGGCTCTAGAGCGGCAGCGGAGCATACAAAAGTTATTAAAAAATAAATCTCACGCTTATTAATTGATCTAAAATCTTTCTTCAGAGGAGAGGTGGAGGGGCTCAGGCACGACCTCTTACAAATAGGGACAAGAACCAACGAACTCGAGGAGCGCATGGAAGCTAGCTCCAATACCCACAAAGAGACAAACTCCCGGGTGCAGGCACTGGAGCAGAGAGTCGCTGAGCTAGAAGCCAGACAAGAGGACGGGGAGAATAGAGATAGAAGAAACAACTTAAGAGTCCGGGGGATCCCAGAGGAAATTCTGGACCCAGAGGCACTTCTGTCCTGCTGGATGGCCTCTATACTGCCAGGCAGTCCGGAATCAGACTTCAGAATGGACAGATGCCATAGGGCCTTACACTTCAGACCAGTGCCTTCTAACCCCCCTAGGGACGTGATCCTCCGGCTCCACTACTTCTCCGTCAAAGAAGAGGTGAGCAGAATTGCCCGTGCCACCCCTCACATTACCTTAGAGGGGATTACCCTTCTGATCTTCCAGGATCTGTCCCCCCTAACGTTGGCCAGACGGAGAGCGGTAGGACATATTACCAAGGCTCTAAGGGACAGCGAGGTGAGATATCGGTGGGCATTTCCATTCGCCCTCGTGGCCATCAAAAACGGCAGACCACAGGTGCTCAAGCACCCCTCAGAAGGTGCAGCCTTCCTAAAAAAGCTGGGGGTGCGGGGGCTACAGGACAATGGTGCGGAGGGAGCCCAGCAGGGGAAGAGGACGGACTCCCCGCCAGGGAAGCAGGGTCCCTCACCCACGATGGAGAGGAGACCGAGCAAGGAAGGGGGAAGCGGGAAAAGCCCATAAATGCTGGACAGAATAAGGTTCGCGAGCTGCAGTTGCGCCCGTTGCGTGGTTTAAACAAACCCTGACACACCGGCTAAGGCAGAAATCCCCCCTACCGTAAGACTATCGAGGCGCTGGAGTCGTCCCGTTGCTGCAGATGGATGCGCCCTAAGAAGATGGCCACAGCACATGTGTCCCCAAAATGGCGTCTATTTACCTACCGGAGAGGAAGGAGGACAGAAGGGCGTGAGATCTCCCATGGCGGCGGGGGTTTCGGCGGGAAGGTCTGCTCTGTCGGCTGGACCCGCCCAGGGAGCCTCCCCCGATCCGGCCTTCTCGCCTTGGCAGCCCGCCTCTGAATGAGCACAACACGCCCACACCGGTGACGTGGTGGGTCCCGATCTCGCGAGAGCTGGAGGGGAAGTGCGGCTAGAAGACCCGGCAGACGGCAAGATGACGTCAGGGGAGAGGCGACATTCAGGAAGTGAAGCGGTCTCCTCTGGCGGGGGCGCGCGAGCTCCGCCGCTGGGGAAGCGATCGCGGGGCATACTGAACTCCACAGGAAGGACCCGAGATAGCGGTGCAGAAGGAGGCTGCCTGGCCGCTCGGGGGGGGGGGTAACCCTGGACAGAGTGGGGGGAGCAGGGGGGGGAGGGGGATGAGAAGGCCCCGCAAGTATCGTGAGGCAAATACTATAGTATGGTATATGTAGGTATAGATGGTATATATATAGTATATTATATTAGTATAGTATGGTATATAGTATTTATAGTATGTATAGTATATAGGGCAAAGGGGACATGAGAAAGGTCGGAGCGTTAAAGGAGCGTTGCAAGCAGGGGGCACAATACAGGGATAACAGGTATGCGGCGGCGAATGGTTAGGTATGACCCCAGAGGGAGGGGGAAAGGGAGAGGTCGCCCGAGCCAGGGAGTAGATAAGGAGGGGAAGAAGTAGTTAGCGGTAGTAAGGGCAGGAGTAGCGTAGGGTTTGTAGTTTTAGTTTTAGATAAGAAATAAGAGCTCATGAGAAGAGTTCAAGGTAGTCAAAAGGTTAAGCATAGGTTAATAAGAGTTAAAAAAAATAAATAGAAGTGAAGTTAATTGTTAGGTTTTGAAACGCACATAGTTGCCGGCGGGGGGGGGGGGGGGGGGTGCAGCCACCACTCTGCCTGCAGGCATGTGCGTCTTCACCAGGAGGGGGGTCGTGTCCCACCTACCTGGCATCGACCCGGAGATCCGTGGCGGGTTATGGAAGCCACGGAGATGGGCCAGGGGGGAGTGGGGTCCAGGGAGAAAATATCTCCACTGGGCATTGAACCCGAGGTCTCTCAGGACCAATACGGTTCTCATGATGTTTATATGTGTTATATGTTTGTATTCCTCCCTCATGTTATCTCCCTTTCCCTCCCCAGTCCCAACCGGCGGTTGGTTGAATAGGCGCTTCTGGAGTCTGCACTACGAATTCCACGTACAGAACATGTCCAGGGTCTGGGGTAAGATCAGATCGGCTTACATATTAGGACCACACAGACACTGCTGCATAAAATGGAGGTAATTTTTATCTCGCAAAACGCCAAAGGGCTCAACAGTCCCCACAAGCGAAGAGTCGCTTTCACTGAGTTCAAGAGGAGAAGGGCGGATGTGATCTTCCTCCAGGAGACTCACTTCAGCTCGCGCAATAACCCGAAATTCCTCGATTCTAGCTTCCGAAAGTTTTTCCTAGCATCAGGGGAGGAGAAAAAGAAAGGTGTAGCTATTCTGTTTCAAAATAACACCCTTTTCCAGATTGAAAAGGTTAAAAGGGACCCGAAGGGGAGGTACCTAGTACTGATCGGGCTCCTTAAGCAGGTCAGAATGACTTTAGCGTGTATATATGCGCCAAATGAAGGTCAACCAGACTTTTACAACGCATTTTTTCAGAAGCTTCAGTTATGGGCCGAGGGACAAATAGTTCTGGGCGGCGACTTTAACACAGTCATGAACACAAGTGTAGATAGATCCACGTCCCAGAAAACCAATAAGAGAGATGGGAATATCCCACTACTGAAAGGCCTCAAACAGATTAGCCTGGTGGACATCTGGAGAGAGCAGCACCAGGGAGACCGCAGTTATTCTTTCTACTCCCACCCACATGACAGCTACAGTAGGATTGACCACTTCTTTGTATCGAGCAGAATGGTCCCACAAATTTCCGATACAAGCATACATGATATTACTTGGTCGGACCATGCATCAGTAGAGCTGAGATGCATTCAATTTGGTACTGCCAGCCCAGGAGCAAACTGGAAGCTAAATGAATCAATAATTAAAATCCCGGATATACAAAACAAAGTGAAGTCTGAAATATCAGATTATTTCCGGATAAATAGTGGCAGTGTGGAGTCCCAATCACTGTTATGGGAGGCTCATAAGGCCACGATTCGGGGGGTACTAATCGGTATAGCTGCAAATAGGAAAAAGAAAAAGGAAGCCAAATTATCCCAGCTTTATCACAGGTTACATGAGCTCTCTATTCTACATAACCGGACAGGTAGAGATGATGCTCTGAAGGAGTTGAAGGATGTTAGAATTCAGCTAAACCTCCTCCTTACCTCCCGGGTGGAGAAAGACATGAGTTGGACGCAGAGGAAGTTCTATGAGAAAGCTAATAAACCGGACACTATGCTAGCCACCAGACTCCGTAATCGGAAACCAAATTTTAACATTCAATCTATTAAGACAGTCGGAGGCCAGAGTTCCTCAAACCCTAAAGTCATAGTAGGGGAGTTCGCGAAATTCTACGCACAGCTATATAATGGAGAGAAGGTAGTTCACAATGCTAGGACAAGTAGTAATCTACAGAAATTCCTAGCGGACGCAGCCTTGCCACAAGTGAACAGAAGGGAGCGAGAGGCTCTTCAACGAGACTTCACAAGGGAAGAACTAGAGGCGGTAGTAAAAAACTTAAAAGCATCAAAAGCCCCAGGCCCGGATGGGTTCTCCAACCTGTACTATAAAAAATTTATCGGAGTTTTGGCTCCGCATATGCTCCAGCTGTTTAATGGAGTATTAGCAGGAGAGCCCTTCCCGGGACAGATACTCCAGGCGTCGATTTCAGTAATCCATAAAGAGGACAAAGATCCCACTAGCTGCCAAAGTTACCGGCCAATATCATTAATTAACACAGATGTAAAAATCTACTCTAAATTACTGGCCAATAGATTAAATGTAATCCTGCCAAGGCTCATCCACCCGGATCAAGTTGGCTTCATTAGAGGTAGACAAGCGGCCGACAACACTAGGAGAATTGTGGATATAATAGACTTTATGGGAGCCAACAAGATTCGGGGTATAGCCCTAAGCTTAGATGCGGAAAAGGCCTTTGACAGGATTGATTGGCCATACTTGGAGTCCATGCTTGGCGCATTTGGGTTTGGAGGCATATTCCAACAGGCTGTTAAGGCATTATACACGGCACCATCAGCCAGGGTGGTTCACCAGGGATTCCCCTCGGAACTATTCCCAATTAAAAGTGGTACGAGACAGGGATGTCCGCTTTCGCCCCTGCTATTCGCCTTATGCATCGAACCACTCGCAGCACAAATTCGGAGTAACGCTGATATCTCTGGGGTACAGATCCATTCGCAGGAGCACAAAGTGGCTCTGTACGCGGATGATATTATTCTAACCCTTGCCAAGCCGCTCATCTCGTTGCCCAATCTGTTCGAGCTTCTAGAGCGTTTTGCCCAGATCTCTGGCTTCAAAATAAATCAATCTAAATCAGAGGCCCTAAGCCTATACATGCCAAGGGAAATGGAGAAGCTGATAGAACTCAACTTTGAGTTTAGATGGCGCCCCTCCTCCATGAAATACCTAGGAGTGCAGATCACAAAACAGACGAGCTCCTTATATTCGGCAAACTATCCCAAACTGTTGAGGACTCTCAAAAAAGAGCTACAGGAGTGGAAGGCATATGGTATTTCTTGGTTGGGGAGGATCTATAGTGTCAAGATGAACATCCTTCCCCGAATTCTATATCTGTTCCAAACTCTCCCGGTTGCCGTGGTTAGAGCAGACATTGCAGGGCTCCAAAAAGCTATCTCTCAATTTATTTGGAAAGATAAAAAACCACGGATTAAAGTAAAAATTATGCAGAAAGCTAAGGAAGCTGGTGGCCTGGCCGTTCCGAGCGTCATATCCTACTACAAAGCGGCACAATTGAGCCAAATCACGCAGTGGCATGGGGACCCGGGGCTCAGGAGGTGGGTGGCACTGGAGAAGGAGGTGTGCGCCCCGCTTGAGCTCAGGGACCTGATCTGGTACCCGAGGACACGGGTGAAGGATGTACTCATTCCTCTGTCCTCTGTGCTCAACTCACTCTAGGTCTGGGAGGCTTCTAAAAGTAGCTGCTCTCTGACCTCCAAACACACACTGATGGCTCCTTTATATGGCAACCCGGACTTTGCTCCTGGGCTGGCAGAAAAATGCTTCCCGCGCTGGCGGCAATTAGGGATTAGTCGATTGAAGGACCTGGAGGTTAAAGGCAAGATCAAATCTTTTGAACTATTACAGTCAGAAACGGACTTACCTAACACTGATTTTATGAGGTACCTCCAGGTCCGGGCATTCTATAACGCACACCCGGTGAGACCACCGCTGACTAAATTCGAACAGCTCTGCGTGCGCGGAGCGGACACGCGGGGACTGATCTCTGCCTTGTACAGAGAGGTGGTGAATACTGACTCAGACAGGACAGTCAAACCCCGTTTCATGGCACAATGGGAAGAGGATCTCCAGGCTCAACTAGAAGACGAGGACTGGGCCGCGGTGTTCAAAGCTGCGGCCTCGAGCTCCATATGCACGACATTGAAGGAGAACTCATATAAGGTATTATTAAGGTGGTATCTCACCCCAATCAGATTAGCTAAATTTGTCCGGGGTGCTTCCCCGCTCTGCCCCAGGCAGTGCGGGGAACAGGGGGATCTGATGCACATGCTGTGGTCTTGCCCAAGATTAGTGCCGGTCTGGACCCAGATCCGAGATTGGCTGCAGAGGATCTTTTTAGGGCTCAAAATCCAGCTGGACCCGTGGCTATTTTTATTGGGTAAACCTACAAACGAGGTATCTAGATCGGGTAACAAGCTGATAGCACATTTTGCTACCGCTATGAGGTGCGAGACCGCAGCACTGTGGAATCAGAATGTGATTCCTTCTATTGATTAAATCAGAAACAGAATTTGGTTCATTTGCAGAATGGAGAAGTTAACGAGTTTAGTTAACGACTCAGCCGACAAATTTGAAAAAGTATGGTCATTATGGCTTGCTCAGACTGATATTCAGGGGATGAATGAGGCCACAATATGGCTTTGATAGAGATAGGTGGGTTCTCCTTGGATGTTGGGGTGGGAGCGGGACTGGACGATCTGACAGTAGGGCTCCCCCCGAGGTATAGCGGTGGACCGACTCAATGATCAACGAAAAACTGATGTGAACCGGGTTTAGGCTCCTCTGAGAGGTGGACTGGAGCAGAGCAACGGCAGTGGTGGTGCAGGACTCCTGAGAAACGAAGGAACAGCGATTCTCCCAGGCTGCTCCCCCATCCCTACCCCCCCCCTCCCCGCCATCCTCCCCCTTTTGCCCTGTCCCTAGATGTTGTCAGTCTGTCTTTGTCCTGTCCTGTGGTCCCCCCAATGTCCGTCCGTTCTTCGTAAATTGTTCCTGTAAGTTTGGTGTATACCTGAAACACTTGACAATATTCTGTACTCTATGATGTGTATGCACAAAAAACTAATAAAAACAAAGTTGAAAAAAAAAAAAAAAAAAAAAGGATGCGATCTCAGACAGCCAACACCCCCCAAAAAATAAAAAAAAATAAAAAAAGACCATCACTCTGAGGGAAGGGGCTCACACAAGGCCGTGTGAGTTGTTTATATATTGCTTTATTATTCACCGTATCCATCCCTTCCCCTACCCCTTCCCCCTCCCCCACCCCTGCTAACACATTGTGCAATTACTGAATGTACTAATTATTTGCATATACTATTGTCTTTCTTACCTTTGAGATTGACAGCTTGCGCTGACCTTTATCCTGTTTCTGCTGCTGTTATAAGAAGATTTTGGGTTCCATCTTCTTTTGGTCAAGCTGCAGAGATTGCGACAAGGGCTAGTGTTGCAGGGTATATGCAACTACACACGCGGCTTTCTTGACAAGGCTTATTTATTTAGCCTTGTAATATATACAACACACAAAACAAAAATAACTTTCTTATCAGCAACAAAAGGAAAATGGCTTGCTTCAGCAGACAGACAAAAATAGTTTCACTTTAGCAGACAGTGTATATGGCAGTTGCCCTTTTCTATGCAGGGCACAGACAGTTCACAATTCAGTTACTTTGTTTATCAGACCTTGTTTCAGGAAATCTCTTTAGCAGCAGCTTACTCCTCTCTCATCAACAAAACAGCTTCATGTGTCTACAACCTGGGTTTTAACACACCTTGATTAGGCAGCTGGGATACCACTAATTGTCCTGAGGTTCCCAGCTGAAGTTAACCTAGTCAGTGCTGCACTGCAGACTAGACATAGGTTTTCCAGGCATATAACTGGTGGCTTGCATTTACCCTGTCACATTCCTCCCCTGTTAGTGTGTGGCTGGGGCTCCGCACGGCTGAAGCCCGACCATCCACCCCTTCTCTAGAAAAGAAGTCAGCATTTGCGTTTTCTTTTCCCGGCCTATGCTGAATCTCAAATGAGAAGGGTTGGAGGGCCATATACCACCTAGTCAATCTAGCATTGGAATCCTTCATGCTATTTAACCATTTCAGTGGAGCATGATCCGTCACCAAAGTAAAATGGACTCCTGCCAGGTAATGCCTCAAAGCCTCGATTGCCCACTTTACTGCGAGGTACTCTTTCTCAATCACTGAGTAATTTTTTTCCCTTGGGAACAATTTCCTACTCAGGAAAAGGATAGGATGTTCAACTCCCTCAAACTGTTGTGACAACACTGCCCCTAGCCCTATCTCTGATGCATCTGTTTGCACTATAAAAGGGCTGTTGAAGTCTGGGCTTCTAAGGATGGGACCCTCTGATAGACACCTTTTTATGTCCTCAAAGGCTCTCTGACAATCCCTTGACCACACCACTTGTGTAGGGGCACACTTTTTTGTGAGGTCCGTTAAAGGGGCTGCCACTTTTGAATAGTTGGGGATTAACCGTACCCTGCTAAACCCAGCAGAGAGCGTACCTGCGTTTTTTTTGGGGGGTCGGAACTTCTTTCAGGGCAGCAACCTTGTCAGCTAGTGGCCTTACTTTTCCACCTCCCACTGCATACCCTAAATATTTGGTTTCCGCTTTACCCAAGGCACATTTCTTAGGGTTGGCTGTGAGCCCTGCCTCTCTTAGAGATTTGAGGACCGCTTTCAGCCTATTCAAATGGGCCCACCAGGTTTTACTATAAATGACAATGTCATCTAGGTAGGCTGCGGCATAAGTCCTATGGGGCCTCAGTACCTTATCCATGAGTCTCTGAAATGTGGCTGGGGCTCCATGCAGTCCAAATGGCATTGTCACAAACTGGTATAAACCCATGGGAGTGGCAAAGGCTGTTTTGCACTTGGACTTTTTCTCTAAGGGTATTTGCCAGTATCCTTTTATCAAGTCCAGCGTGGATATATATTCCGCGTTACCAAGGGCGTCAATTAATTCGTCCACCCTTGGCATCGAATATGTGTCAAACTTGGATACCGCATTGACCTTTCGGAGGTCCACACAAAATCTTACCTTCCCATCGGGTTTAGGGACCATAAGTAGTGGACTACACCACTCACTGCATGATTCCTCAATCACTCCTAAGTGTAACATTTCTTGTACCTCCTTCTCTACCAGAGCCCTACGACGGGAACGTACTTTTACCCCAGGTGCTGTCTCGATTGCATGGGAAATTAAGTTAGTTTGTCCTGGTAAGTCAGAAAAAACATCCTGGAATTGTGTAATTATTGCTAACAAGTCCCCTTTTTGTTCAGAGGACAACTGTTTACCCATTGGGATTTTATCGTCACTCACGATGTTCTCCCGTGGAGGCTGAGGACCCAAGTCCGTTTCCGCCTCCACCGGGTGGATGAATAGAGACCGCTGCATCTTCCAGGGTTTCAGCAAGTTCACATGGTAAATTTGTTTACCCTTCCTGGACCCTGGTTGAGCGATCTCGTAATCCACATCACCCGTACGGCGGAGTACTTCGAATGGGCCCTGCCATTTGGCCAGGAGTTTACTCTCGCAACTGGGTAACAATAACATCACCTGGTCTCCTGGGTTAAACACTCTCATGCGAGCATTCTGATTGTAATATCTCTCCTGACTGTCCTGGGCTGATCTAAGATTCTCCCTGGCAAAATGGCCGACCACATCTAGGCGCTTCCTAAGGTCTAGTACATATTGCATGGTATTCTTAGAAGTGGACTGCTGTTCCTCCCAGGACTCTTTTAGGAGGTCTAGGATACCCCGGGGTTGGCGGCCATAGAGCAATTCAATTGGAGAGAATCCCGTGGAGGTCTGGGGAACTTCCCGCACTGCAAACAGCAGAAAAGGGAGAAGTTCATCCCAGGCTCTCTTCTCTGAATCTACAAATTTCCTCAGCATCCCTTTTAGAGTTCGGTTGAATCTTTCCACCAATCCGTCAGTCTGTGGATGGTAGACCGATGTCCGAACAGACTTGACCTCTAGTAACTTTAAGACATCCTGTATCAGTTTAGCCATGAAATTTGTACCTTGGTCTGTCAACATAACCTGGGGAAGTCCAACCCGTGAGAACAGTTCCAACAACTTGTTGGCTACTTGCTTCGCCATTGCTGTTCTCAGGGGGAACGCCTCAGGATATCTTGTCGCATAATCAACTATTACAAGGATAAACCTGTGTCCTTTCGCAGAAGGTTCTAGAGGTCCTACCAAGTCTACCCCAATCCTCTCAAAGGGAACTGACACCAAGGGTAAAGGAACCAAAGGGGCTAGTTTTTGTCCTTTTGGATTAGTTAGCTGGCACTCTGGACATGCTACACATAGCTTAGCAATGTCACTATGCATCCCTGGCCAATAGAATCGGGATGAAATACGGTCCAATGTTTTATCCCTGCCCAGGTGACCACCTCAAGGGACAGTATGGGCTAGAGTGAACACAGATTTAACAAACGCCTTGGGAACCAATATCTGTCTGGTGACATCCCCTGTTTGTGTCTGCCTATTCACCCTATATAGGATATCCTTTGATAGCTCAAAATGGGGGAATACTATCACCCCCTGTGCATCTAAAATCTGTTCATCAATTTTTACCACCTTGTCATACTGTCTAGCAAGGACTGGGTCTTCCCTTTTCTTCTGGCGAAAGTCAGGGAGGTATAGGTCTGGTAAATCTCCAGGGCCCATATCCCCCTCTCTTTGGCCATCCCCAGCCATCACTTGTGACCTCTGACTACTAGAATGGTCACCTTGAGACCCAGATTTCTGCAACCAGTCCTGTTTGTCCAAGCGTCTTTGCTTCCGAGTCTTTTGAACTCGGTGTCTACTGGGAAAAAGGTCTGCCGAGAAGGGGAACAGTTTGCTAGGGTTCTCCTGAGCCCTAGAAGGAGGCTCCTCGTGAAAGACTGGGGCCATTAGGTCCGAAAAGAAAGGCCAGTCCCGACCGAGCACAACGGGGGCAGGGAGCCAAGGAGCGACTCCTACTTCGAGGTAAGCCTCCTGACCTTTTACCTGTAGCCGGATTTTGGCTGTCGGATAGCGTTTTACATCGCCGTGTATACATTCTATGCTCCATGGGGAGTCAAAAGAACACACGTTGGGCGGTAACAGTTCCTGGAGCACCAGAGTTTTCACAGAGCCCGAATCTACAAGGGCCTGGACGGTTTTTCCCCCAATCAGGGCTGGAAGTAGCCAGGGCTTGTAATTTTCCCCAGTAAAAGCCGAGGCGACGGTTCTGCTGAATGAACAATCCATCAGTGGACAGTCCACATACCGGTGGCCTTGTTCTCCTCAGGCGGAACATGGAGAAGGTTCCCTCGCAGGAGGGGGCGGTGGATAGCGCTCCGCTGGACTGGTTACTGGAGACCAGGCATCTGGTGGGTCCTGTGGGCGACGTCCTCGGAAGTTCCTCTCACTTTGCGATGAGCCGACATCCGGAAGGAGATGAGGGTCTCTGCGGGGACCCGCATTTGGACTCCGTCCTTGCTGGAACGACTGCTCCTTCCGTTGGACTTGGCGGTTCCGTGACGGGCCGTAGGTTCACCATTGATCCGACCTCCCTCTTTGGGCGTCCGCAAGTGCCGGTGGAGTCGGGTCCAGGACACTCGCCTGCTGCTCAGCCCCAAGGAAGTTCTCCACGAGTCGGACCGCCAAAGCTAGGGTTTCAGCAGCGTGGCGTTTTACCCACGAGCGTGCGGAAGGGGGTATTATTTGTAGAAATTGTTCCAAAACCACCTGCTCAAGAATTGCCTACCTAGTGCACTCCTCGGGTTGTATCCAGCGCGTACATAAGTCCAATAATCGCTGAGCAAGGACCCGGGGTCTCATCTTAGCGGTGTACTTCATGTTCCGGAACTGCTGCCGGTAGGTCTCTGGGGTCAGACCTAAGCGATCCAGTATGGCGGCTTTTACTTGTCGGTAGTCCATTGCCTGATCTGCTGGGACACCCTGATATGAGGCCTGGGCTTCTCCTATGAGGAGCGGGGCCAAAGGAGTTGCCCAGCGATCTGTAGCCCAGCCCTGAGCTTCGGCAACTCTTTCAAAAGTCAGTAAAAAAGCCTCTGGATCCTCGTTCGGAGCCATTTTCCTCAGGAGTATCGGGGGTTTGCTTGCAAGTTCTGTACTGGCAGACCCCTGTAATTGGGTCAGCAGCTTGGCCATTCGCTCCTCCTGTGCTGCCTGCTGCTGGGCTACGAGCTGGGTTTGCTGCTGCCAAAGTCTTTCATCTCTCTCTGCTTGCAGCCAGGCCTGCTCGCACAAAAACTCTTAAAAAATTCTTCCATTCTTGTGTGTGTGTGTGGCCCTTTAACTGCAGGAGCCTTTTGAAAAAAAACCATCCCACTTCTGACACCATATGTTGCAGGGTATATGCAACTACACACACGGGTTTCTTGACAAGGCTTATTTATTTAGCCTTGTAATATATACAACACACAAAACAAAAATAACTTTCTTATCAGCAACAAAAGGAAAATAGCTTGCTTCAGCAGACAGACAAAAATAGTTTCACTTTAGCAGACAGTGTATATGGCAGTTGCCATTTTCTATGCAGGGCACAGACAGTTCACAATTCAGTTACTTTGTTTATCAGACCTTGTATCAGGAAATCTCTTTAGCAGCAGCTTACTCCTCTCTCATCAACAAAACAGCTTCATGTGTCTACAACCTGGGTTTTAACACACCTTGATTAGGCAGCTGGGATACCACTAATTGTCCTGAGGTTCCCAGCTGAAGTTAACCTAGTCAGTGCTGCACTGCAGACTAGACATAGGTTTTCCAGGCATATAACTGGTGGCTTGTATTTACCCTGTCACAGCTACAGTAGTATATATTTTTTATTTACTAGTTTACACCTGTGTTATATCCATACACGCCACACAAGTCAGGGAGCGCCCCAGCTTTGTTTTGTTCTATTGAAGTGGGTAATACTATTTATTTACACACCAAACAATACATATCCTAATGATCCATGTAGGATTCAAGTGCTGAACGTGGTCCTTTGACAACAACTCTCTGCATCCTTAATGTCAGTCAGTTCGTATCTGCTTAGAAATATCTAACATGTTTTCTTAACAAGTTAGAATGTGGTGTAGTGGCCTTTGCACATACTGTATATTACTGTATATTACTGTATATCTGTTTCCCCCAAAATGTGAATCCCTTCCTCAAAAAACAAATCTGGCTTGTTTATTTTCTTTACAGGAATGTTGTCTGTAAGATTAAATGTATCTATTTTGATATTTTGAAATTTCCTCCTTGATGGGTGAGGTTTTTTTTTTTCAAATATGAAACACTCTGGAACTTCTGCAATTCACACCTTGTTTCTACTTCTGGCTCAGGCCCTTACTTCAAACATTATAGCAATGTCTTTTACCTTTAGGCATCATACTTTGCCCTCTTGCTGCCATTTTGCAGCTAGGAGGGTTACATAGTTACATAGTTACATAGTAGATGAGGTTGAAAAAAGACGTACGTCCATCAAGTTCAACCTATGCTAAATTTAGACAACAGATACTTTATTCTATATCTATACTTACTTATTGATCCAGAGGAAGGCAAACAAAAAACCCCATTAAGGGGAAAAATTAATTCCTTCCTGACTCCAACAATTGGCAATCGGATTAATCCCTGGATCAACATCCTTCCCATGTATACTTATTTGGTATATCCCTGTATACCTTTCCCATCTAAAAAGATGTCCAACCTTTTTTTGAACAAATCTATTGTATCTGCCATCACAGCCTCCATGGGTAATGAATTCCACATTTTAACTGCCCTTACTGTAAAGAACCCTTTCCTTTGTTGCTGGTGAAATTTCCTTTCCTCCAACCTTAAGGGATGGCCCCGAGTCCTTTGTACGGCCCGTGGGATGAATAGTTCTTTTGAAAGCTCCTTGTATTGTCCCTGAATATATTTGTATATAGTTATCATATCCCCTCTTAGACGCCTCTTTTCTAATGTAAATAAATCCAATATAGCTAGCCTCTTCTCATAAGTTAGAATGTCCATCCCCTTTATTAATTTGGTGGCTCTTCTCTGCACTCTCTCTAGTTCCATAATTTATTTTCTTAGGATTGGTGCCCAAAATTGTACTCCATATTCAAGGTGTGGTCTTACTAATGCTTTGTAAAGGGGCATAATTATGTCTACTTCCCTTCCATCCATTGCCCGTTTGATGCAAGATAAGATCTTGTTTGCCTTTGCAGCTACTGCATGACATTGGGCACTATTGCTAAGCCTGCTGTCTACAAGCACTCCTAAATCCTTCTCCATCAAGGATTCCACCAATATATCTCCATTTAATTTGTAAGTCGCCTTTTTATTCTTGCATCCCAAATGCATAACCTTACATTTATCTGTATTAAACCTCATTTGCCATTTACCTGCCCACGTTTCCTGTCTCTCCAAGTCCTTCTGAAGAGAAATTTCATCCTGCTCTGATTCTATTACCTTACACAATTTAGTATCATCAGCAAAGATGGTTAGAGAGAGGACAGGAAAGAGGAGAGAGGACAGGCAAAAAAAAAACTACTCAAAACATAAAAAAATATCAACAAATCCTGACTATGTTGGCACATACAGTAGACTTAGACATGGTCATCCTCTACACAGCACACACACAATCAAGAAAGACAAAGGCACTTTGACATCAAACCTGTTGGAGATAGCCATGAAATTTCACCGATACTGCTCCACCCTAGATGATGGGAAGAAAGCAACAAAAACCTCAACCTATGGTGAGGATCTTAAAGAATATTTGTGCGATTTTGGACTTCCCACCTTCTCCGTTACTGAATTATAGGCCCTTGATGCCCAGATCTCCTCTAAAGAGATTTTGTGTGTTATAAAGGAACTTAAACTATCCAGGGCTCCCAGACCAGACGGGTTCTCTAATCTATATGTCAAAAGGTTTGAACATCTCCTCTCGCCACACCCCCCAAAGCAGGTAAAGGCCCCACATTTTGCCCAAGTTATCAGCCGATTTCTCTTATCAACGTAGACTTAAAAATCTTCTCTAAACTCCTAGTGAACCGTCTGAATGTAGACCTGCCAGGGCTGGTCCATGTGGACCAAGTCAGTCTTGTCCCAGGCAGACAAGCTGCGACAACGCTAGATGTGCGATAGGGCTAATAGCCCAAGCAAAAAAGACTAAAACCCCAGCGCTCTCGCTACACGTGGAGATAGCGTTTGACAGGTTGGATTGGGAGTACATGAAGGGAACTCTCAAACAATTAGTCTTTCAAGGGAACTTTCTGTGTGCAGTTATGGCACTCTACTTGTCTCCCTCGACCAGAGTGCTTTGTGCAGGCACAGCCTTTAGAATTTCCCAATTAAAGGAAAAACTAGACAGGGATTCCCCTTTTCTCCCCTCCTGTTTGTCCTGTCTGTAGAACCACTAGAAGCACATATTAGGTCCAACCCGGACATCAAAGGGGTCCAAATTAACGATAAGCAATTTAAAATCTCACTATTCGTTGATGATGCCCTTCTCTCCATAACTACACCCTTACTTCCTTACCAAACCTTTTTAATGATCTCTGGATTTTCATCAGTCTCGGGTTTTAAAATAAACAATCCCAAATCAGAGGCCCTAAATATAAACATATTAGCTGAAGAAATTAAGTTGATAGATATACATTTTGACTTCAAATGGTGCAGAGGAGCTCTAAAAATCTAGGCACGCACCTGACGAAAGATTATGACACACTCTATCAAGCACATTTTTCATCCCTAATAAAACCCTCAAAGCAGATTTAGCAAGATGGTCCAAATTAAATATCTCATGGATTGGGAAGATAAACACAGTGAAAATGAATCTACTATCTACATGCAGGGCCGCCAACAGAAATCATGGGGCCCGAGACAAATGAAAGCAGGCCCCCCCCCGAACCCATAGCACACCCCCCTCCCACCAAACCCATGGCGCACCTACCACAAAAAAAATGTTAGCGCGCAACTTTTAATGAACTGTTTTCTTACTGTAATACGGAAAAAAACATTACAATGCAACCTGTTTATTTTTATATTTTCAACAAAAGACAGATGACTGCCTGCCTGGGTGGGTGAGTGACTGGGTTAGTGAGTGACTGGGTGGGTGAGTGACTGGGTGAGTGAGTGAGTGAGTGACTGGGTGGGTGAGTTAGTGAGTGACTGGGTGGGTGAGTGAGTGACTGGGTGGGTGAGTGACTGGGTGGGTGAGTGAGTGACTGGGTGGGTGACTTTGAATGAGTGACTGGGTGGGTGAGCGAGTGACTGGGTGGGTGAGTGACTGGGTGGGTGAGAGTGGGTGTGTGTGACTAGGTGGTTGTGTGAGTGAGTGACTGGGTGGGTGAGTAAGTGACTGGGTGGGTGAGTGAGTGACTGGGTGGGTGAGTGAGTGACTGGGTGAGGGACTGGGTGAGTGAGTGACTGGGTGAGTGAGTGACTGGGTGAGTGAATGCGTGAGTGAGTGACTGGGTGAGTGAGTGACTGGGTTCTCGGGTTTGACTTGGGTGGGTGGGTTGGTGACTTTGGGTTGGTTTCTGGGTGTGTGGGTTACTGGGTGGCTGGGTGACTGGGTGGGTGACTGGGTGGGTGGGGGCCTGGGTTGGTGACTTTTAGTGACTGGGTGAGTGACTTTTAGTGACTGGGTGACTGAGTGGGTGACTTTTAGTGACTGGGTGGGTTAGTGACTGGGTGACAGTGACTGGGTGACAGTGACTGGGTGACAGTGACTGGGTGACAGTGACTGGCTGACAGTGACTGGCTGACAGTGACTGGCTGACAGTGACTGGGGGGGTTGACAGTGACTGTGTGGGTGGGTGACAGTGACTGGGTGACAGTGACTGGGTGATAGTGACAGTGACTGGGTGACAGTGACTGGGTGATAGTGACAGTGACTGGGTGACAGTGACTGCGTGAGAGTGACAGTGACTGCGTGGGAGTGACAGTGACTGTGTGGGAGTGACAGTAACTGGGTGACAGTGACTGGGTGGGTGAGTGTGAATGGGTGGGTGACAGTGACTGGGTGACAGTGACTGGTTGACAGTGACTGGGTGGGTTGAGCGACTGGGTGGGTGACAGTGACTTTTGAGTGACTGCGTGGGTGAGTGTGACTGGATGGGTGACAGTAATTGGGTTGGTGGGTGACAGTGACTGGGTGACAGTAACTGGGTGGGTTGAGTGACTTGGTGGGTGACAGTGACTGGGTGGGTGACTTACCTTGACCGGGTGGGTGCTGGTGCTGCTTCCTTCTTCTTTGCCCGCCAGTCGCTTCCCCCCCTCCCACTTCCCCCGATTTCCCGGGTGCAGCAGCCCGGGGTGGGAGGGGGCGTGGGAGGTGGGCTCAGGGGGCGCACGAGAGGTGGGCGGCTGGGGGGGGGGCGAGACTGGCGGGCTAATCCCGCGGCTGTTGCCCAGGGCAGGAGGCGCGCATTGGTGTAGTTGGTTTGGGGCGCGCGCGCCCGGGGGAAGTTGGGTTAACACACGGGAAGCTGGTTTGGCGCGTGCAGGGGAATCTCATGGCACTTCCCCTCCGTCCCACATTGGGAATGGAGGGGTGTGAGCTGGGGGTGGGGGACGAGCGGGCGGGCCCACAGGGAGCGCCCACAGGCAGCAGGACAGATACTCTGCGCATGCGTGCGGGGAAATCGCCGCCATTTTGTTTTGTTTAATTCACTTTTTTTTTTTAACGGGCATGGCCGCGCAGGGGGTTTAGACGGCTGGAATGGCAATAGATTGGCAACTGTCTTGAATGTTTTCCACTTTTGAATAATCTTTCTCACTGTAGAATGATGGACTTTAAATTGTTTGGAAATGGCCTTATAACCCTTCCAAGATTGATGGGCAGCAACAATTGCTTCTCTAAGATCATTGCTGATGTCTTTCCTCCTTGGCATTGTGTTAACACACACCTAAATGCTCCAAACTGCTAAAACTTCGGCTTTTATAGAGGTGGTCACATTTGCTGATGATCAATTAATCAAGGGCATTTGATTAGCAGCACCTGTCTGCTACTTGGCATCTTAAGGCTGAGTCCAGGGTTGCAGCAGCCGTGCGGAGGCGCGCTCAGGCTGAGGGAAAGCGGGTGCTTTCCCTGGCCTTGGTTAGCGCGCCATCCGGGGGCGGGCCAGTGACGTCACGGAGCTGGTTCGCCCTCATTGGGCGAACCGCTCACGTGACCGGCCCTGCGCTCCCTTCAGCGCTTGAAAATTGAATAAGACCTATGTTTCCGCACACTTGCGGAAGCACGCGTGAGCCCCTGCTAAAGCCTGCGGCTTTAGCAGGGGCTCTCATTGCGGCTGCAGGGGCTCACTGGTAAGTGAGAGCGCGTCTCAGCACGGGTCAGCGCCTAAGCGCTGACCATGCCCGAGGCCTAATTCCTATGGAAGCAGTAAGGGTGTTGTGGCAGGACGGCCTGTAGCCGAGGTCAGGGAACAGTCCACACGTGTAGTTTCAGGATAATGAAAAATGTTCAATGGCTTTATTTCTCCACAGTAACATAACATGCGGGTACACTGTCCCTTTAACAAAATAAATCCTGCTCTGTGATGGGAGAAAAACTGACTAACACAGCAGACCTATCTAGCAGGCTGGCTGGCTAAACCACAACCAAACCTTCAGAGTCTTTTAAGCAGTCGTGAAAACAAATTAAACAAATCTTAGGCTGCAGTAAGTAGTGTTGTATCCTTCTGGCTAGCAGCACATCTATCCATGTGCTCTTGTCTGAGAGAGCCAGCTACTGCTGGTAACAAGATCCTTTTCTACCTTTCTGGCTCTCAGGTGTCAGCTTACTTCCTGACTATCTAAGTTCCACCTGAGTTAACCCTTATGAGTGCTGGATGAAGCACTCAGACATATGTCTCCCAGGCGTAACTGATAGGAGTTGATTTCACTCTGTCACAGGTGTACTTAGTTTTTCACACATGGCTTTTCCATTTTCACTTTATTTTTGTTAAATAAATCATGACACGGTGTAATATGTCATGTGTTATTGTTCATCTGAGGTTGTATTTACCTAATTTTAAGACCTGCTAAGGAACAGTGGTTGTTATTATGTCCTGATATGTAAAACCATGGAATTCAAAGAGGGTGTACTTTCTTTTTCACATGACTGTAGATATATACAGTATATATATATATATATATATATATATATATATATATATATATATATATATATATACACACAGTATGGTGGCTTTGGATTCTGAGCTTGCAGGGGCTGTAACAAATTTCAATTGGTAAACAATTGTTTGCAGGTTTGTGATCCCTGCTCCCTGGTTTTAACCTCACTCACCCCCCTTTTCAATGGCAGTTCTTGTTATGCACCTGTGAATGACCAGTCTATTAAGACAGTTCTCCCTCTGTCACTGTAATCAAAAGCATTTTTTACTGTTGTATCACTTGCTGGATTGTATCCTGGAATACTTCTGCGACTGATGATATTCCAAATGAAAATCTTTTGTATCTCCTCAGCCCAACATGGGTGGAGTAAGTTGTAATGTATCGAGATTTCTCGTCCAGTTCTATTTGATGGTAGCCATTATTTAAATTTAACTTGGAAAAACAGCAGGCCCCATTTACTCTGTGATGTAATCAATAATAGGAGATATATGGTGTTTCCTCTGTATTGCTTGGTTTGGTCTCCTCATGTGTATACATAGACAAATTGCAGTGAGGTCATGGGGATTTTGGCACTACGACAATGGGAGATACCCAAGGGGTAGGCCCTTGTACGTCTTCAATTATGTCTTCCTCTTCTGATCTCTCCAGTTCTTCTACTTGGCACCTAACATGAAAAGGTATCCTCCTGTGTCCTATGCTATGGGAATGTGGCATTTACTTGCGGCCATTTCGCCATGACCAAATGACCGCTGCTGCTTCGCCGCAGACAGACCATCCACCGCAGCCGATTTGCCGCTGGCAACGTCAAAGGTAAGTTTTGTTACTGGATAGAGTGGGGAAATGGTGCTCAAAAGTACTGTGATCTGTGTTCTTGTATTGAGAGGAAAAGAGCAAACACTGGGTAATAAATGATAAAATAATCAAGCACTAAACCTATAAAGGGCCCTATAGTACCCTGAAGGTGGGGGTGAGTGCACGGAGACACCTCCCCTGCCTCATTGGGTAGGCACCAGGTTAACGTACTCACAAGACTCCCAGTTGCTCTGTCCAAAGCGTGCTGCTGTATCCAGGTCAGGAGAATCCAAATGCAATATGTGTGCAGCGCACAGCAAAAAGTTGAGAGAGAGAGCAGGTCTGGCAAAATAAACTCTTTAATGACATGCCATAAAATGGAGGGTAGCAACCCTTCTACGCGTTTCGTGCAGGTTATCAAGATATAGTGCTTAACGTGCACGAAACGCGTAGACGGGTTGCTACCCTCCATTTTATGGCTTGTCATTAAAGAGTTTATTTTGCCAGACCTGCTCTCTCTCAACTTTTTGCTGTGTGCTGCACACACATTGCATTTGAAGTTTTATTACTGGTTAGGGTAGGGGGTTAATTTAAGGATTTTAGCAGTTCGGGTAAGGGCTTAATTTAAGGGTTTTAGCAGTTAGGGTAGGAGGTTAATTGAAGGGTTTTTAGCGAGTAGGGTAGGGGGTTTTAGAGGAAAGGCTTAGGGTAGGGGGGATTTAGGGTATGGTGTTTACTTACCTTAGCAGCCGGCAGCGGAGAGTGATGGCGCAGCTCCGGCGGCCATTTTGTCGTGGCATACACTTCTTGTGACATCGTTCTGGTCGCAAGAACTCTGTCTTGCCTTGGTCTGGTTTTGACTCCGCTGACTTCTCCTACTCCTCGACCTCGGCTAGTGACCCCTACGCTCCATACCTCTCCATTCCTTGACCTCAGCTAAGTGACCCCTACGATCCGCACCTCTCCAACCCTGACCCGGCTACGCACGACTACAATACCCACAATCCGGACGTGGCTTCGCAGCTCCAGTTCGGTATTTTCAATCCCCACCTTGGCCTCGCGGTACCAACCTGTTTGTGGCGAGCACTCGTAACAGTTATAACTTGATGTTTTATTTCATCATCAAATCAAGGAATTGACATGTTCTTGCTAATGATTGTAGCCTGTTTACACATTCATCTGTGGATTCAGATGGTCGCTGTGTCTCTGTTATGAACACATACATGGCATAAGTGACATCGATTTTTGGTGCAAAAAACTCGGTCAGAGCTGGTTTTGCACTGCCCGTACATTGTGGTTTTATCTGCAGGTATATTATTATTATTAATAATAATAATAATAATAATAATAATAGTAATAGTAATAATAATAACAACAACAACTTTATTTATATAGCGCTTTTCTCCCAATGGGATTCAAAGCATTTCTGTTACAAAAAGGGAAATAGAAGGAAACATTTAAGGTTATAAACTAAACCAGGAAACATGGGAGGGGTAGGGAGTGATCACAAAACCATACTAATTGGGTAGTTAAATAATGAATGTGGTAATCAAATTGTGGGTGCAAACTGTGAACTGACTAGTGAATCAGAAAAAGGGGGGGAAGGGGAACACAAATTGACTGTGCCCCTAAAAGAATTCACTAAACTGCACACCACAGGTATAAAATGTAACTTTTAATAAATTGACTTAAAACATATATTACCAAGGATAGGTGTAACGTGAGTTAAAAATATATTAAATTGAATATTAAATATATATCTCGTGCATCTATGTCATATAGTGTATATAATAACCCAATTAATCAACTATTGATGGTGGATTAGAGGCATATGGTGCAATAGGTCAGGGTATTACCCCTCTGTATCAGCTGTTGGAACAGATGGTAACAATATGATAGTCAGCGAGACCAATAAAGTGATTGAAAAAAATATATAGTGATATCCAGACCTCCTAAAATGAACATATAATTAAATAATTCCGTAATGGGATTAATTGAGTTGATTAATTGGGTTATTATTATATACACTATATGACATAGATGCACGAGATAGTCAATTTATTAAAAGTTACATTTTATACCTGTGGTGTGCAGTTTAGTGAATTCTTTTAGGGGCACAGTCAATTTGTGTTCCCCTTCCCCCCCCTTTTCCTATAAACTAAACCAAACACAAGGAAAGATAAAATACAGGATGGGACGGTACTGTTGTAATTAAATGCTGGACATGTTGTGGTTCAGTAATTCAATGTCTGGGTAAACAGGTAGGCCTTTAGCCTGTTTTTATAGATTTTCAGAGAGGGGGCCTCTCTAACTGTACGAGGTAGATTGTTCCAAAGAGTGGGAGCAGGGAGGCTAAAATCTTGGGTCCCAAAGGAAGTTAAGGAGATTCTGGGAACTGTTAGGAGTCCCTCATCTGCAGATCGAAGTGAGGGAATGGGAGTGTAGGGAACTAAAAGCGCTTTCTGATTGCTGATGTATCTAGGTAGTGTTTTCTGTTTCCCTCTGTTCTTGGATTTAGCCCCCCGCTCCCACGTTTTTTTTTACTTGATACTTAAATAAAGCTGAGCACAAATGTAGTGACTTTTCCCTAATCACACTGGCCATGATAGAAAAGGTCTGTAGCCAATTAAAGAATGTCCTTGGGATTTATCGCTTCTCAATGTCTTCCTTCTTTGCCTCACCTGTCTTACTGGACCTTGCCAGCGCTTCCCTATAACCTGGAAGTATAGACAATATCTCAACATAATCACCTGCCCATATTTTTTCTTTTATCTCCTTTGGTAAATGTAAGCGCTAGTTAGGCATGCATAAGCATCCTTAAATCAAATGTCCGCTTATTTTCTTGCCAATCTCTAAGGTTTCCAGCCCAGGATTTTCCTGGAACTTGCCCTCATGTGGCCGTTGTAGTTATTTTGGTTCCTGGCAAACCTCTTCCTGGAGTTAGTAATTGGCTGCACCTGTTCCAGGGCTTTAAACAGCAGTCAGTTATTCTAAGCCCTGGCCCGAGCATGGTATTCTGTTCCATGTGTTACTGTGGCTGATCCCAGCCTGTGACCTTGACCTTGCATCTCTGCCACCTGCCTTGACCTCTGCCTGCATCTTGACTACGACTACTCTTATAGGACTCTGTCCCCTGGCTCTGGTCAGTGATCATATAGCTCTACTGGTCTGCTTCCTATCGGAGACGAGAATCGTTCTATAATGCTCGAGTCATACATAGATTCCGCTCAGATACAGAGGGTTGTGCACCTCCGGGGCCAACTCCTGGAGACTCACTCCAACCACCTAGATACATTGGAATGGAAGTTGGACACCATCACCACTACACTGCAGACCCTCTGCGGTCAACTCAGAGCATCAAGTTCTGCTCCTAACCCATTTGGGATACCCCTTCCAGGAGCCAAGAAGCAGATTCTCCAAGGCTCTTGCTTTAAAGTCAAGTTTCCCTTTCTCTGATTTCCCTGCAGTGTTTGATATACCTATTATTGATTATAAGACTCCTGTTTTAAAGACAAGTTCCCCCTAATAATGGGTCCGCTGCAATGATTGATATCCCTATCCTTGATTCTAAGGCTCTTGTCTTAAAGTTCCCCACAGTATTTGGTATACCTATTACTGATTTTCCGTCTCCCAGGTCAGAGACAAGCATATCTCCTTCTGATCCCTCTGCAGTACCTGGGTTAACCCTCGTGGATTTAAAGGCCCCCGCTTTAAAGAGAAGCTTTCTTTTTCTTGACTCCTCTGCAGTACCTGGTATAACCCCTGCTGCTTTTCAGTCTCTCGCTTCAGAGACAAACTTACCTGTTCCTGACTACACTGCAATGTCTGAGGTACCCATTTCTAATCCCTAAATTCCCACATTGATTTCCCTACAGTACGTTATTTAACTCTTGATGATTCTGGGACTTCCACTCCAAAGACAAGTTTATGTCTCACTGACACCTATGAAGAACCTGATGTACCTGTTGCTGATTCCTATGCTCCTGCTTTAAAGCACATTTCTTTCTCATTCCCCTGCAGTATCTGATGCACCCTCTGCTGATTCTATGACCCCCATTGCAAAGACCAGTTTTCTAACACTGATTCTCTTGTAAAGCCTGATGTATCTGTAACCCTGCTTTCCCCCCTCCCCCCCAGACTCTACGGTGGTGTCTAGGGTACATGGGGGCTGATTACATGCGGTGTGGTGCGTACCTGTTAGGAACAGGAGGACCTGAGCTTCCCGCGGTGTTGTGGGGGAGCCAGGACCGGGCTTCTGGGGTGATAGCCTCCATGATCTCTTAGTGGTGCAGCGCCTCCATCTTCTATACTCCCAGGGTAATGGGACAGGACCGGTATAGAAGAACCCCTCGGGTCCCAGGGTTATACTCTCCAAATCACACACAGTCTTTACGGGTGAAGAATAGTCTCTTTATTTGACAGAGCAACAATATCCCAACGATAAGGCTTCCAGCAGCCGCAACACAATCGCCAAGACGGGGTATACACAGCTCCCCTCCGCTCAAATACTTCCTCCTCTCCTTCCCTCCAAGTCACTCTTCCGACAGGATGGTCTGAGCTAGGGCTTCAATACCCCGTGGCCCACCCCCGAGATTAGCCTCGAGGTGGGTCTTGAATTCTCTCCCCATCACCCCTGGCAGTGGGGTGAGGGCATTGGTCCACCAGTAGGTAATTTGATTAGCTCTACTTATAGACGCTGATCATTCAGTTCCTCTTTCTCTCTCTCCCGGCACTCTGCGCCGGGGAGCCCGCAGCCTCCTGATACTCCTCGGACCGTTCCGCAGGATTCGTGGCTCACGGCTTAATAATCAGCAATTCTAGACTCTCGATATATTGGTCACTCGAACTCTTCCTAACTACTCTCTCGAACGAAGAACCAGCCAAAAAGAAGAACAAGACACACCACTCACCGGAGTTGGCTACTAAATATAGAGCTAGCCCCTCCCCTCATGGTGTCAGCAGAACCTCCCCTCTTGCTCACGCCTGCAGCAGAGTCCAGGCCTGCGTCTATCACTCAGGTTAGGGCTATGAAGGGGGAAAACCCATGATGATTACTGGCGCCTGATCTTAACAGGACTTATCACAGTAGAAGGAAGATAGGTATAGCCTGGGCTGTTAACAGGGGGCTACATATCCATGACAGATTCCAAGGCTCCCACTTCAAAGACAAGTTTACTGCTCACAGATTCCCTGGCATCTGTATTGATGCATTCCGATACCCTGCTGCCCAAGGGTGAGTGCCTCCTACTGCCGGCCAATCCAATGGCAGAGAACAAATTCAGCACGTCCACTATCACAGATAAATGGCTATATGTAAGTGGGCCAGACTTTGCCAAATGATTTATCCTGTAGCAGAACATTTTCATGAACCTTTACATGCTGATCAGATTAATATAATGACCCCACCAGAACTTTTGCCTTATGATTCCGACCAACAGTCTGTGCTTCTTACTTCGTATTCTGGAACTACTACAGAGAAATGTGTACCTGTCTTGCGTCCTTCTGACGTACTTAAACAGCCATTGCCTGAGTCCCCAGCTTTGTTACCAATCTGCATGTCCAAGTATTCAGACTCTCATTATGCACTGTGTAACAGGGGTTTCCCCTGGTTTTAAAAGGCAGCACACATAAAGCCTGTTTGTAGCTGATAAATCCAGCAGGAGCAGGTTAATTTCAACTAGAGTAAATTAGCCAGTCTCCACCTGGCTCATCAATCAGGTTTAAAAGTGTGCTGCATAAACTGCAAGGGGTTCACTAGCACAGAGGGACTGTGCTGTCAGAGAGATCCCAAGGAAACAGATCTCTCTAGCACTTAAGAAGTGTGTGCTGCCAGAGAGAGATCTCAGGGAATCTGACCATCTGTTCCAGGATGCAGTGGACCCTGGAACCCGGCAGAGGGTGCACCCCACAGACACCAACACATACCCGGTTTAATGTAAAGAGCCCCCTTTTTACAGGTACCTTTTTGGGAACATAGGTTGGTAAGAGGCCTAGCCTGCCAGCCCTGCAGATAGGGACTGGGAAGTGTGAGTTAGCCCTTACAAAAGTATAGGCCTGTTTTATTTGTTTTGCATGCTGACATGACGCTGTACTGTTTAAAGCCTTGGGCTAAATAAAAGCCAATGTTAATTTTCCCTTAACTATGTCTCCCTGGTTAAACCTCTCCTACAAACTGGTATCTATGTGTAACCCTGTTTCCCCCACCCAATCTCATATAGGGTCTATCTCGGGGAAAGCTGCTCTGCTTACTCATGGTACATTGGCGGCCGCCTTTATTCTCCTGCGGCCGCCACCGCGGGAATTTTAAAACTGGGCAGGCGCGCGGCTTTTTTCCGGCAGGTTTCCCGCGCCGCGGGCGCTTTCAATGATAAGCGCCATTAGCGCTTATCTGATGATGCGGCCACCGCGCGGGAAACTCCGATAGAAACGGAGAAAAGCCCGGATTTATCCGGGTAAGTTGCAGAATAAAGGCAGCCGCAACAGTAGTGTGGTGCAAACCTGCTGGTAACAGGGGGCCCTGGGTCTCCCTCATGGTGTTATAGGGGTGGTCAGGACAGGCTTCTGGGGTCTTGCCCGAATCGTACTCACGGTGACAGCGCCTCCATATTGCTTGCCGTGTTAGTGTATTCAGTCCACTAGCTCGACAATTCACTCCTCTGTCGCCAGCTCTGAAAGACTGAGGGTGCGGAAGCTCACATCCGGCTCCTCCTTCAGCCTGGGCAGAACTCTGTGATTGGCTCTCCTCGTGCCCCCTCCCTCTGGTGGAGATTAGAGATGGGGCACTCGTTATCAGGGGTTGGCTCTGACTCTTTTCTGGACCACTCACGCCACAGGTGGGCGCGGCTTCAGTTTTCGCGTCACTCCCCTCCTTCAGGCAGGGTGCTGGCTTTTGCGCCAGACCCGGCCAAATCTTTGCAATTAGCTTTCTCACAGCCTGTTTGCACGCAGCACGTGCGCCATCCAGACTCGGCGGGAACCGCCATTTTAGCTCACATCTTCTCCGCCATCTACTCCCTTGCTGGGCAGACACCATTTTGGGTGCACTAACGACGGCTTTCCACACAGCGCGACCCTCACGATTTGTTAGGGGACTTGCTCTCCTGTGAACACTGCAATCCTTAGTAACTTCTGCACGGTGGTAATTCAGCATACCGCAGGCTAGCAAAACTCTTTCTTATGTACACTGCACACGATGACAGTCCAGTACAAGTGCTCAACGGTGATAGTCTGACCATTGGCTAGTAGTGCTTTTGGGCTTTTCCCTCTGCACTCAGGCGTCACCTCCTCTTGGCTGCCAGTATCGCAGACCCTCTCCAGAAGTTCCTGACCCATGTTAACCAGGTTACCTACCCGCCTCAGGGGACTAGAACAGCTATAGCCCTGTGGCCAGCTCTATTCACCTCATTTACCAGTATTAGGTCGTGCTTTGGGAGGTTTATGTGCCCCCTAACTACACCTAGACTCCCTCCTTCCTCAACCCTTGCTCTGGAAGTATACATCTTAAACTTCTAGTTCTGCTTCACTGAAAGCCTGCCCTGATTACTCTCAGCAGTGCCTCCAAATGTAATCCTGTTTACCCCACCCAATCTCATATAGGGTCTATCTCGGGGAAAGCTGCTCTGGTTACTCATGCATACAGTGGCGACCAACTTTATTCTAACTCGGCTAGTTCCGCAAATTTGGGTATATCCCGGTGATGTGAGGTTTTGTGTCGTTTTCGCCCGGAGTGTATTGCGTTATTTTCCCGGCTGTGATTTAAGCATTTTATTCCCGCTGGCTGCAATACTGCAATGCCGTGTAAAAACACATGGGGGCATTTGCGATCTGTTGTCTTTGAAGCCGTCCCCTATAACCCCTAACATACAGTACTGTACATTTTTATTCATAGTGTACATGTGCAGGGGGTCTCCGGAGCTGAACCGCGTTGGTTTCAGGTCGGGGGACCCCCTGCTCCCTGAGATACAGCCCCCTTTATGAGGTGCCGGTATCCCTCTGCGTTTAAAGGTCCCGATCACGTGACCGCGACCTGAAAACAAAGCAGAGGGATACCGGCACCCCTTAAAGGGGCCTGTATCTCGGGTAGCAGGGGGTCCCCGGACCTAAAACCAAAACGTTTCTGCTCCGGAGACCCTCTGCACATATACAGTATGAATAAAAAACATATATAAATAAACACTCGTTCCTTACCTTAGCGGCTATGTGCTACGGTAACGAAGCAGCATTTATGTATTTTAATAATATTGTACAGTGAGCAGGGGGTTCCCTGAGCCAGAAATTAATGCTCAGGGGACCCCCTGCTCCTGCACAATATTATTAAAAATACAGAAATGCTGCTTCATTACCATAGCGTATAGCCGCTAAGGCAATGAAGGGGTTAACCCACCGTGCCTGCTTTATTGTGG
>NC_134484.1:328108371-328115760 GCF_040206685.1 Ascaphus truei
CCTCGGTGCCATAATGCGTCCCGTAGTCATGTCAACTTGATGCCTCGTGACATCACGGAGCGGCTCGTTGTTATGGCAATGGGCATTACGTGACGTCGCGCAGCCATGTTGATGGAATTTGGAGGGGAGGATACAACCAAAGGCAAGATAAATATATAATAAAAAGATCTAAAAAATGTTATCTCCGGGTTAGCCTTCAATAGAAGGTGGAAACCCTGGCTCCAGTGTGTGTTTGTGTGTATAAAGGTGGGCCCTGTAGTGTGTTTGTGTGTATAGAGGTGGGCCCTGCAGTGTGTGTTTGTGTGTGTGTACAGAGGTTTTCCCTGCAGTGTGTGTTTGTGTGTATAGAGGTGGGCCCTGCAGTGTGTGTTTGTGTGTACAGAGGTGGAGGCTGCAGTGTGTGTTTTTGTGTATAGAGGTGGGCCCTGCAGTGTGTGTTTGTGTGTATAGAGGCGGGCCCTGCAGTGTGTGTGTATTGAGGTGGGGGCTGCAGTATGTGTTTGTCCGTATAGAGGTGGGGGGCAGAAGTGTGTGTTTGTGTGTATTGAGGTGGGGGCTGCAGTGTGTGTTTGTGTGTATAGAGGAGGGGGCTGCAGTGTGTGTTTGTGTGTATAGAGGCGGGCCCTGCAGTGTGTTTGTGTGTGTACAGAGGTGGGCCCTGCAGTGTGTGTTTGTGTGTACAGAGGTGGGGGCTGCAATGTGTGTTTGTGTGTAGAGGTGGGTCCTTAAGTGTGTGAATGTTTATTTGTTTGTTCCCACCCCTCCATTCTCGTTCCACCATTCCCATTCTGTCTCTCTCCCCATTCTCTAGTTCTCTCCCCCTATTATCTGTGTCTCTCTCTCCCCCATTCTCTGTGTCTGTATCTCTCTCCCCCATTCTCTCAGTGTATCTCTCGCCCCCATTCTGTGTGTGTCTCTCTCTCTCTCCCCTTCTCTGTCCCTCTCTCCCCCCATTCTCTGTCTCTTTTCCCCATTCTGTGTCCCTCCCTCTCCCCCATTCTGTGTATCTGTCCCTCTCCCCATTCTGTGTCCGTCCCTCTCCCCATTCTGTGTCTCTCCCTCTCCCCATTCTGTGTGTCCGTCACTCTCCCCATGCTGTGTCCGTCCCTCTCCCCATTCTGTGTCCGTCCCTCTCCCCATTCTCTGTGTCCGTCCCTCTCCCCATTCTCTGTGTCTCTCCCTCTCCCTATTCTGTGTCCGTCCCTCTCCCCATGCTGTGTGTCTCTCCCTCTCCCCATTCTGTGTGTCCGTCCCTCTCCCCATTCTGTGTGTCCGTCCCTCTCCCCATTCTGTGTGTCCGTCCCTTTCTCCATTCTGTGTGTCCGTCCCTCTCCCCATTCTGTGTGTCCATCCCTCTTCCCATTCTGTGTGTCCGTCCCTCTCCCCATTCTGTGTGTCCATCCATCTCCCCATTCTGTGTGTCTGTCCCTCTTCCCATGCTGTGTCTCTCCCTCTCCCCATACTGTGTGTCAGTCCCTCTCCCCATACTCTGTGTCCGTCCCTCTCCCCATTCTCTGTGTCCGTCCCTCTCCCCATTCTGTGTCCGTTCCTCTCCCCATTCTCTGTGTCCGTCCCTCTCCCCATGCTGTGTGTCCGTCCCTCTCCCCATTCTCTGTGTCCGTCCCTCTCCCCATGCTGTGTCCGTCCCTATCCCCATGCTGTGTCCGTCCCTCTCCCCATGCTGTGCCCGTTCCTCTCCCCATTCTGTGTGTCCGTCACTCTCCCCATGCTGTGTCCGTCCCTCTCCCCATGCTGTTTCTATCCCTCTCCCCATTCTCTGTGTCTCTCCCTCTCCCCATTCTGTGTGTCCGTCCCTCTCCCCATTCTCTGTGTCTCTCCCTCTCTCCATTCTGTGTGTCCGTCCCTCTCCCCATTCTGTGTGTCCGTCCCTCTCCCCATTCTGTGTGTCCGTCCCTCTCCCCATGCTGTGTCCGTCTCTCTCCCCATTCTGTGTCCCTCCCTCTCCCCATTCTGTGTGTCCGTCCCTCCCCCCATTCTGTGTGTCCGTCCCTCCCCCCATTCTGTGTGTCCGTCTCTCTCTCCATTCTGTGTACGTCCCTCTCCCCATTCTGTGTGTCCGTCCCTCTCTCCATGCTGTGTCCGTCTCTCTCCCCATGCTGTGTCCGTCTCTCTCCCCATGCGGTGTGTCCGTCTCTCTCCCCATGCTGTGCCCGTCCCTCTCCCGATGCTGTCTCTCCCTCTCCCCATGTTGTCTCTCTGTCTCCCCATGCTCTCTCTCTCCCCATGCTGTGTCTCTCTGTCTCTCTCCCCATGCTGTGTCTGCCTCCCCATGCTCTTTCTCTCCCCATGCTGTGTCTCTCTGTCTCTCTCCCCATGATGTCTCTCTGTCTCTCTCCCCATGCTGTGTCTCTCTGACCCTCTCTCCCCATGCTGTGTCTTTTTCTCTCCCCATGCTGTTTCTCTCTCTTCCCATGCTGTTTCTCTCTCTCTCCCCATGCTGTCTCTCTCTCTCTCCCCCCCATGCTGTTTCTCTCTCTTCCCATGCTGTCACTCTCTCTCCCCATGCTGTCTCTCTCTCCACTCTTGCTGTCACTCTCTCTTCCCATGATGTATCTCTCTCCCCATGCTGTCATTCTCTCTCGCCATGCTGTCACTGTCTCCCCATGCTGCCACTCTCTCTCCCCATGCTGCCACTCCCTCTCCCCCATGCTGTCACTCTCTCTCCCCATGCTGTCACTCTCTCTCCCCATGCTGTCACTCTCTCTCCCCATGCTGTCACTCCCTCTCTCCCCATGCTGTCACTCCCTCTCTCCCCATGCTGTCACTCTCTCTCCCCATGCTGTCACTCTCTCTCCCCATGCTGTCACTCTCTCTCCCCATGCTGTCACTCTCTCTCCCCATGCTCTCTCCCAATGCTGTCAGTCTCTCTCCCAATGCTGTCACTCTCTCTCCCAATGCTGTCACTCTCTCTCCCCATGCTGTCACTCTCTCTCCCCATGCTGTCACTCTCTCTCCTCATGCAGTCACTCTCTCTCCCCATGCTTTCACTCTCTCTCCCCCCATGCTGTCTCTCTTTCTCTCCCCATGATGTCTCTCTTTCACTCCCCATGCTGTCTCTCTTTCTCTCCCCCCCATGCTTTCACCTCTCCCCATATTGTCACTCTCTCTCCATGCTGTCACTCTCTCTCCCCATGCTCTCTTCCGATGCTGTCACTCTCTCTCCCCATGCTGTCACTCTCTCCCCATGCTGTCACTCTCTCTCCCCCCATGCTGTCTCTCTCTCTCCCCATGCTGTCTCTCTTTCTCTCCCCATGCTGTCTCTCTTTCACTCCCCATGCTGTCTCTTTCTCTCCCCCCCATGCTTTCACCTCTCCCCATATTGTCACTCTCTCTCCATGCTGTCACTCTCTCTCCCCATGCTCTCTTCCGATGCTGTCACTCTCTCTCCCCATGCTGTCACTCTCTCCCCATGCTGTCACTCTCTCCTCCCCATGCTGCCACTCTCTCTCCCCACATGCTGTCACTCTCTCTCCCCATGCTGTCACTCTCTCTCCCCATGCTGTCACTCTCTCTCCCCATGCTGTCACTCTCTCCCCCCATGCTGTCTCTCCCTCTCTCCCCCCATGCTGTGTGTCTCTCTCTTCCCATGCTGTCTCTCTCCCTATAGTGTGTGTGTGTGTGTGTGTCATTCTGGGGTCTACCTTTCACTGTGCAGCATTTGGAAGCCATCTTGAGCAGCAGACACCTCACTGCTGGGGCTCCGCCGACACAAATACTGCCCCCACCCTCTGTAGCTAACACCACCCCCACCCTCTGCAGCTAACACTGCCCCCACCCTCTGCATCTTACCCCGCCCCACCCTCTGCAGCTAACCCCGCCCCCACCCTCTGCATCTTACCCCACCCCCCACCCTCTGCATCTTACCCCGCCCCACCCTCTGCAGCTAACCCCGCCCCCACCCTCTGCAGCTAACACTGCCCCCACCATCTGCCGCTAACACCGCCCCTACCCTCTGCCGCTAACCCCACCCCCCACCCTCTGCATCTTACCCCGCTCCACCCTCTGCAGCTAACCCCACCCCCACCCTCTGCCGCTAACCCCGCCCCCACCCTCTGCAGCTAACACCACCCCCACCCTCTGCCGCTAACACTGCCCCACCCTCTGCCGCTAACCTCACCCCCCATCCTCTGCAGCTAACACCGCCCCCACCCTCTGCCGCTAACCCCGCCCCCCACCCTCTGCATCTAACACCGCCCCCACCCTCTGCCACTAACCTCACCCTCTGCATCTTACCCCGACCCACCCTCTGCAGCTAACACCGCCCCCACCCGTTGCAGCTAACACCGCCCCCACCCTCTGCCACTAACCCCACCCCTCACCCTCTGCATCTTACCCCGACCCACCCTCTGCAGCTAACACCGCCCCCACCCTCTGCAGCTAATACTGCCCCACCCTCTGCCGCTAACACTGCCCCCCACCCTCTGCAGCTAACCCCGCCCCCAACCTCTCAGCTAACCCCACCCCCCCACCCTCTGCCGCTAACCCCACCCCCCACCCTCTGCAGCTAACCCCACCCCCCCACCCTCTGCAGCTAACCCCCCCCCCCCCACCCTCTGCAGCTAACCCCCCCCCACCCTCTGCAGCTAACCCTACCCCCCCACCCTCTGCAGCTAACCCTGCCCCCAACCTCTCAGCTAACCCCACCCCCCACCTTTTGCAGCTAGCCCCGCCCCCTCCACCCTCTCCATCTAACCCCACCCTCCCCTCTGCAGCAAACACCACCCCCATCCTCTGCAGGTAACCGTGCCCCCCCACCCTCTGCAGCTAACCCCACCCCCCCCACCCTCTGCAGCTAACCCTGCCCCCAACCTCTCAGCTAACCCCACCCCCCCACCCTCTGCAGCTAGCCCCGCCCCCTCCACCCTCTCCATCTAACCCCGCCCCCCCTCTGCAGCAAACCCTGCCCCCCATCCTCTGCAGCTAACCCCACTTACCCACCCTCTGCAGGTTACCCTGCCCCCACCCCCTGCAGTTAGCCCCGCCCTCAACCTCGGCAGCTAAACCCACCCCCACCCCTTGCAGCTAAACCCACCCCCACCCCTTGCAGCTAAACCCACCCCCACCCTCTGCAGGTAACCCCGCCCCCTGCAGTTAGCCCCGCCCCCAACCTCAGCAGCTAAACCCACCCTTTGAAGGTAACCCCGCCCCCACCCCCTGCAGTGAGCCCCGCCCCCAACCTCGGCAGCTATTTTTAAACTTTATCCGCAGTTTGAAAAAATCACAAGACGTTTTATTCAACTTTTTCATTGAACATTTGTAGAGAAAAGTAGCAATGTCGCCAGAAGCGTATTTCCCAATATTTAGCACTAGCTGAGAGCCCCGGCGTTGCCCGGGATGTTTGTGGTGTGGGTGTGGCATTTGGGTGGGGAGTGGTCCACGCGGCCCATGTGCGGTGGTAGTGCTGCTGTGGCTGTACTGATGGTGATTGTATTGGTGTGCTGATTTGGGAGGGTTTGGTGCTGATGTGGGGGTGCGGATGTGGGTGTGCCGATGGGGGAGGTGCAAAGGTGGCGATGTGTGGGTGCTGATGGTGTTGATGGGGGCTGGGAATGGTGGGGAGCCGAGAATGCCAGTGTGCTGGGGGGGCATGGGATACCGGTGTGTTGATGTGGTGGTGCTGGGGTGTGTGTGTGTATACATGTTTGTGTGTATACATTGTATGTGTGTGTGTGTATACATGTGTGTGTGTGTGTATGTGTACGTGTGTGTGTATACACGTGTGTGTGTGTGTGTATACACGTGTGTGTGTATACGTATGTGTGTGTATACACGTGTGTGTATACACGTGTGTGTATACACGTGTGTGTGTATACACACGTGTGTGTGTATACACACGTGTGTGTATACACGTGTGTGTGTGTATACACGTGTGTGTGTATACACGTGTGTGTGTATACACGTGTGTGTATACACATGTGTGTGTATACATTGTGTGTATGTATATATTGTGTGTGTGTATACGTGTGTGTGTATACACATGTGTGTATACACGTGTATACATGTTTATGTGTGTGTATACATGTTTGTGTGTATACATTGTATGTGTGTGTGTGTATAAGTGTGTGTGTGTGTGTGTGTGTGTGTACATTTGTGTGTGAGTACACATGTTTGTGTGTGTATACACATGTGTGTGTATACACATGTGTGTGTGTGTATACGTGTGTGTGTGTATACATGTGTGTGTATACATGTGTGTGTGTATACATGTGTGTGTATATACATGTGTGTGTATACACATGTGTGTGTACACATGTGTGTGTGTACACATGTGTGTGTACACATGTGTGTGTATACACATGTGTGTGTACACATGTGTGTGTATACACATGTGTGTGTGTATACACATGTGTGTGTGTATACACATGTGTGTGTGTGTATACACATGTGTGTGTGTGTATACATGTGTGTGTGTGTGTGTGTGTATACATGTGTGTGTGTGTGTATACATGTGTGTGTGTATACATGTGTGTGTATACATGTGTGTGTGTACACATTATGTGTATGTATACCTGTGTGTATACGTGTGTGAGTGTATACGTGTGTGTGTATGTGTACATGTGTGTGTGTGTATGTCTCCATGTGTGTGTGTGTATGTCTCCATGTGTGTGTGTACGTGTACATGTGTGTGAGTATACGTGTACATGTGTGTGTGTGTACGTGTCTACGTGTACATGTGTGTGTGTGTGTGTGTACGTGTCTACGTGTACATGTGTGTGTGTGTCTACGTGTACATGTGTGTGTGTCCACGTGTACGTGTGTGTGTGTGTCTATGTGTACGTGTGTGTGTGTGTGTGTACGTGTGTGTCTACGTGTGTGTATATGTGTGTGTGTCTAAGTGTGTGTGTTTGTGTATACGTGTGTGTGTTTGTGTCTACGTGTGTGTGTGTTTGTGTATACGTGTGTGTGTATACGTGTGTGTGTGTGTATACGTGTGTGTGTGTGTCTACGTCTGTGTGTGTGTGTGTGTCTACGTGTGTGTGTGTGTCTACGTGTGTGTGTGTGTGTGTCTGTGTCCCTGTGTGTCCTTTGGCCCGTGACTCCGCCTCAGGGAAGGGGGGGGGGTGGGGGGGAGGTGGGGGGAAGGGGGGGGTGGGGGGGGTGGGGAGGAGGTGGGGGGAGGGGGGTGGGGGGGGGGGGGGGAGGTGGTGGGAAGGAGGGGGGGGGGTGGAAGGGGAGGTGGTGGGAAGGGGGGGGAGTGGTGGAAGGGGGGGAGGGGTGGGGGGAGGTGGTGGAAGGGGGGGAGGTGGTGGGGAGTTGGGAAGGGGGGTGGGGGAGGTGGGAAGGGGGGTGGAGGTGGTGAGGAGGTGGTGGGAGGTTGTAAGGGGGGAGTGAAGGGGGGGTGAAGGTGGGGGTGGAGGGGAGGTGAAG
>NC_134484.1:328115960-328148460 GCF_040206685.1 Ascaphus truei
ATGTTTGTGGTGTGGGTGTGGCATTTGGGTGGGGAGTGGTCCACGCGGCCCATGTGCGGTGGTAGTGCTGCTGTGGCTGTACTGATGGTGATTGTATTGGTGTGCTGATTTGGGAGGGTTTGGTGCTGATGTGGGGGTGCGGATGTGGGTGTGCCGATGGGGGAGGTGCAAAGGTGGCGATGTGTGGGTGCTGATGGTGTTGATGGGGGCTGGGAATGGTGGGGAGCCGAGAATGCCAGTGTGCTGGGGGGGCATGGGATACCGGTGTGTTGATGTGGTGGTGCTGGGGTGTGTGTGTGTATACATGTTTGTGTGTATACATTGTATGTGTGTGTGTGTATACATGTGTGTGTGTGTGTATGTGTACGTGTGTGTGTATACACGTGTGTGTGTGTGTGTATACACGTGTGTGTGTATACGTATGTGTGTGTATACACGTGTGTGTATACACGTGTGTGTATACACGTGTGTGTGTATACACACGTGTGTGTGTATACACACGTGTGTGTATACACGTGTGTGTGTGTATACACGTGTGTGTGTATACACGTGTGACATTGTGTGTATGTATATATTGTGTGTGTGTATACGTGTGTGTGTATACACATGTGTGTATACACGTGTATACATGTTTATGTGTGTGTATACATGTTTGTGTGTATACATTGTATGTGTGTGTGTGTATAAGTGTGTGTGTGTGTGTGTGTGTGTGTACATTTGTGTGTGAGTACACATGTTTGTGTGTGTATACACATGTGTGTGTATACACATGTGTGTGTGTGTATACGTGTGTGTGTGTATACATGTGTGTGTATACATGTGTGTGTGTATACATGTGTGTGTATATACATGTGTGTGTATACACATGTGTGTGTACACATGTGTGTGTGTACACATGTGTGTGTACACATGTGTGTGTATACACATGTGTGTGTACACATGTGTGTGTATACACATGTGTGTGTGTATACACATGTGTGTGTGTATACACATGTGTGTGTGTGTATACACATGTGTGTGTGTGTATACATGTGTGTGTGTGTGTGTGTGTGTATACATGTGTGTGTGTGTGTATACATGTGTGTGTGTATACATGTGTGTGTATACATGTGTGTGTGTACACATTATGTGTATGTATACCTGTGTGTATACGTGTGTGAGTGTATACGTGTGTGTGTATGTGTACATGTGTGTGTGTGTATGTCTCCATGTGTGTGTGTGTATGTCTCCATGTGTGTGTGTACGTGTACATGTGTGTGAGTATACGTGTACATGTGTGTGTGTGTACGTGTCTACGTGTACATGTGTGTGTGTGTGTGTGTACGTGTCTACGTGTACATGTGTGTGTGTGTCTACGTGTACATGTGTGTGTGTCCACGTGTACGTGTGTGTGTGTGTTCTATGTGTACGTGTGTGTGTGTGTGTGTACTGTGTGTGTCTACGTGTGTGTATATGTGTGTGTGTCTAAGTGTGTGTGTTTGTGTATACGTGTGTGTGTTTGTGTCTACGTGTGTGTGTGTTTGTGTATACGTGTGTGTGTATACGTGTGTGTGTGTGTATACCGTGTGTGTGTGTGTCTACGTCTGTGTGTGTGTGTGTGTCTACGTGTGTGTGTGTGTCTACGTGTGTGTGTGTGTGTGTCTGTGTCCCCTGTGTGTCCTTTGGCCCGTGACTCCGCCTCAGGGAAGGGGGGGGGGGTGGGGGGGAGGTGGTGGGAAGGGGGGGGTGGGGGGGAGGTGGTGGGAAGGAGGGGGGTGGGGGGGGGAAGGGGAGGTGGTGGGAAGGGGGGGGAGGTGGTGGGAAGGGGGGGGGGGGTGGGAGGGGGGAGGTGGTGGGAAGGGGGGGAGGTGGTGGGGAGTTGGGAAGGGGGGTGGGGGAGGTGGAAGGGGGGGTGGAGGTGGTGAGGAGGTGGTGGGAGGTTGTAAGGGGGGAGTGAAGGGGGGGGGTGAAGGTGGGGGTGGGAGGGGAGGTGAAGGGGGGGGGTGGAGGGGAGGGGTGGAGGGGAGGTGAAGGGGGGGGGGGTGGAGGGGGGAGGTGGAAGGGGGGGGGGGGGGTGGAGGGGAGGTGAAGGGGGGGGTGGAGGGGAGGTGAAGGGGGGGGGGGGTGGAGGGGAGGTGAAGGGGGGGGGTGGAGGGGAGGTGAGGGGGGGGTGGAGGGGAGGTGAAAGGGGGGGTGGAGGGGAGGTGAAGGGGAGGTGAAGGGGGGGGTGGAGGGGAGGTGAAGGGGGGGGTGGAGGGGAGGTGAAGGGGGGGGTGGAGGGGAGGTGAAGGGGGGGGTGGGGGGGGTGAAGGGGAGGGTGGGGGGTGAAGGGGGAGGTGGGGGGGGTGAAGGGAGGTGTGGGGGGTGAAGGGGGGGTGAGGGGGGTGAAGGGGAGGTGGGAGGGGGGGGTGAAGGGGAGGTGAAGGGGGGTGGAGGGGGGGTGGGGAGGGGGGTGGAGGGGAGGTGAAGGGGGGGGTGGAGGGAGGTGGAAGGATGGAAGTGGAGTGAGGGGAGGTGAGGGGTGGGTGAGGGGTAGGTGAAGGGTGGTGAGGGGAGTTGAAGGGGGGTGAGGGGAGGTGAAGGGGGGTGAGGGGAGGTGAAGGGGGGTGATGGGAGGTGAAGGCCGCTCCCTCACCCGTCCGGCCGCTCACCTCACCCGTCTGGCAGCTCCCTCACCCGTCCGGCCGCTCCCACGTGGATCTGAGGCGGGAGGCAGCTTGTTGTGGCCGCTCCCCCCGCTGTGTCCCGGGCGCTCCGTCTCGCCTCCGCTGACTGTAGCGGTGCCGGGGGGGGGGTGGAGGGGAGGTGATTTGAAGGGGGGTGAGGGGAGGTGAAGGCCGCTCACTCACCCGTCCGGCCGCCTCCCACGTGGAACTGAGGCGGGAGGCAGCTTGTTGTGGCCACTCCCCCCGCTGTGTCCCGGGCACTCGCTCCTCCGCTGACTGTAGCGGCGCCGGGGCGGGGGGGGGGGGGGGGTTTGAAAGCGGCGGGAGACACGGGGAGAGGAGGAGGTGCGCGCGGGTGTGGAGGCTGATTTCGGGAGGAAGAGGCGGAGGCTCGCGCGGGTATGTGAGGCCCAACCCCCCCGGGGTTATACATGCTGCTAATGTACACCCCCCCCCCTACTGTGTGTGTGTGTGTGTGTGTGTGTGTGTGTGTGTGTGTGTGTGTGTGTCCCTGTGTGTGTGTTTGTGTCCCTGTGTGTCCTTTGGGCCGTCACTTCCGCCTCAGGCCAATGAGAGGTGTGCGGGGGCGGCCCAAGGACCAATGAGATTTCCCCTAGGGACACCGGACATCCAGCAGGCAGGCAGGCTGGCATGCATGCAGGCAGGCAGGCAGGCAGATACAGTGCTTTCACTAATATAGTATAAGATCTGTACTAATTGTGTAAATGATACTTCATATAAAGCAGGTTATGGGGCACAGTATTAAATGACCATAATATCTCTTATCACATCCCAGTATATGGATCTCCCATTATCACAACCTGGAAACCTCTGACAGCTCAGGGGCTGAGCTCAGAATGTGACACATTCGCATTCTACTGCCATTTTCAAAAAATACATGTTTACCTGCGACCTGACTTCCATGGTTACAGCCACACCGCTCTGTACCAGAGTTCTGTGCCACCACTTGCTGCCATATCCAGTGTGGATCAGACAGGTAAGTTTCTTCTGAGACGCAGCAGAGATTTCAGACATTTCACCGCTCATTTAGATCATATTTATAACAAGGGGGTTTATTTTTCATCTTCAGGACACATCCACAACTTTTTGTCCAAGTATTTGAGTCTCAGATTGCGAGGATCATCCTACTGTATTTTTAAAGCAGCGAACATTTCCCGAGATGGAGAGACGCCGGGTAAGTTCTGATAAAAGGACAACCATAGAATGCATCAAAACAAAGTCTGATGTGGCATGTAACAGAATTAAATAGGGGTGAGATCTGACTACCTGGGGTCCCCGTGTGTTTAGAGGCTCCCATAGAGAGCCAAAGCGTTGATCAGTTCTATTCAATTGTATTGTATATATTTATTTTTTGCAAAGCCATGGTGTGCCTGCTTTTTCTTTTTATATCTATATATACATAAACACACGTATGTATGTGTACAGTATGTGTGTGTGTATATATATTTATATTATCGGCGCAATGTTTTGGTTATATATATATATTGTGACAAACGGCTTACTCCGGGGCTCCGTCGTTTGTCCGGGACTGTTTAGAACACGGTCTTTTAGGGTAGGTTAAATGATGAGGCGTCACGTACTGTTCCTTTAAACAGGCTATGCCTGGTTTATTCAGTCCCAGGCACTGAGACTGCCACAGTGCATACAACAGAAAACAGATCAAAACAAAAGCTGCTCACCTGAGCGATAACTTAACTTAGATATCCCTGACTCAGGGTTGGAAGTGGCTTTTCCACTTCCAACATCAAAACACGGTACTTTTGCAGTCTTACACAAATGAACAGAAAGATTGAACCTGTTTGGGGAAGAGGCTTCTCCCCTCTGTAGTTCAGCAGCCTTCCAGCCTCCTGGCTCTTGTGGGGAGACCAGAGCAAACAGGAAATCAGTCTTTCATACCTGATTCCTAATTAGCATGACAGGTGACAGAAATCAGGCAGCAGACAAACTCTGGTCTGGATCTCTCATCCCTCAGTTCCAGCGCTTGCCAAACTGTGGGATGGAGTGTATGTATTATAAGGCTGCACTCCCAGGCCAAACAGGATAGAAACTGTCTAGTATCCTGGGAGCCCTATATACGGAATTTATTACCATCCCCTGGTTTCTGTCACATATCCTCCCCCCCAGCTCAGACCTCGAGGGATGAGCGACCATGGATATTAGGGAGTGCATCCTTGACAACCCGTCAGCATTGCCATGTTTGTGCCCTGACCTGTGTTCCACAGAAAATTTAAAGGGTTGTAGGCTTAGGAACCACCTGGTCACTCTAGCATTCTTTTCCCTGTTTTGACACATCCAGGTAAGGGGTGCATGATCTGTGACCAACCGGAATTTTCTCCCCAACAGGTAGTATTTGAGCGTCTCTACAGCCCACTTTATTGCGAGACACTCTTTCTCTACTATGGAGTAATTTTTCTCCTGGGGATTTAGTTTCCTACTTAAATAAAGGATGGGGTGCTCCTCACCTTGAGACTCCTGGGAGAGTACCGCCCCCAGCCCTACCTCAGATGCGTCGGTTTGGACTACGAACTCTTTGGAGAAGTCAGGTGTGACCAACACTGGTTGGGCACAGAGAGCTTCTTTCAGGCTTCTAAAGGCCTGTTCGGTTTCGGGGGACCACTTTACCATTAGCGGTCCTCTTGCTTTTGTGAGGTCAGTTAGTGGGGTTGCCTTAGTTGCAAAATTGGGAATAAACCTTCTATAGTACCCAATTAACCCCAAAAAGGTCCTTACTTGTTTTTTTGTAACTGGCCTTGGCCAATTTTGTATCGCCTCCACTTTGAGTGTTTGGGGTTTGAGTAAACCTCTGCCAATAGAATATCCCAGATACTTGGCCTCCTCCAGACCAATAGTGCATTTAGCGGGGTTAGCAGTTAGTCCAGCAGACCGGACTGCGTCAAGCACAGCTTGGACCTTTGGAAGGTGGGATTGCCAATCTTCACTATGGATTACCACATCATCCAGGTAGGCGGCAGCATACCGAGCATGTGGTTTTAAAATTTTATCCATCATTCTTTGGAATGTGGCGGGAGCTCCATGTAAGCCAAAAGGCAACACCTTATACTGAAAGAGGCCGTCTGGGGTTGAGAAGGCTGTCTTTTCTTTTGCCCTTTCTGTGAGGGGAACCTGCCAGTACCCTTTTGTTAGGTCTAGGGTTGTGAGATATCGGGCTTTGCCCAGTCTCTCTACAAGTTCATCTACCCTGGGCATAGGATAAGTATCAAATTTTGACACCGCGTTTAGTTTCCGGTAGTCATTACAAAACCTTGTTGTACCATCTGGCTTTGGGACTAAGACTATATGGCTGTTCCACCCACTTTGGGATTCCTCAATTACACCTAGTTTTAGCATTTTTTTAACCTCTAAACTTATAGCCTTTCTTTTGGCCTCTGGGATTCGGTACGGTTTAAGGTTAACTCGGACCCCCGGTTCAGAGACTAGGTCATGTTCAATTACGCTAGTTCTACCTGGCCATATAGAGAAGATTTCTTTGTTTCTTTTCACTAAATTCTGAACCTCTCGTTTCTGATGAACAGACAGGGTTTCAGCTATGCTAACCTCTGGGTCAGTTTCTTGATTCTCTGACGGACCTGGGGGTACTAGGGTTAACAAGACTTCTCTATCTTTCCAGGGCTTGAGTAGGTTTATATGGTAAATTTGCTCAGGTTTCCTCCTACCTGGCTGTCTTACCTTATAATTTACTTCTCCCACTCTTTCCAAGACCTCATATGGCCCATGCCATTTAGCAAGGAATTTACTCTCCACGGTGGGAACCAGAACTAGTACCCTATCACCTGGAGAAAAAATTCTGACCCTAGCACCCTTATTATATGTATTCCTCTGTGCTTCTTGAGCTTTCTCCATGTGTTCCCTCACTATGGGTAGGACTGCAGCAATGCGGTCCTGCATCTGGGCAACATGCTCTATTACACTTCTGTAAGGGGTAACCTCGTGTTCCCAAGTCTCTTTGGCTATATCCAGTAAGCCCCTTGGGTGTCGGCCATACAATAGTTCAAACGGGGAGGAGCCAGTGGATGATTGGGGAACTTCCCTAATGGCAAATAACAGGTACGGTAACAAACAATCCCAGTTTTTCCCATCTTTATCAACCGCCCGCCGTAACATGCTCTTTAAGGTTTTATTGAACCTTTCCACTAAACCATCTGTTTGTGGATGATAGACTGAGGTTCTGAGATGCTTGATTTTTAGGAGTTTACATAGCTCTTTCGTTACTTGGGACATAAATGGTGTTCCCTGGTCAGATAGAATCTCTTTAGGAATCCCGACCCGGGAAAACAGAACTACTAATTCTTTTGCTATGTTTTTAGCTGAGGTGCTACGTAGGGGAACTGCCTCCGGATATCGGGTGGCATAATCTAATATTACCAATATATGCTGATGTCCCCTAGCAGACTTTATTAGGGGTCCTACTAGATCCATAGCAATCCGGTCAAATGGTACCTCTATTATGGGAAGGGGTACCAATGGGCTGCGGTACGCCTTGAACGGGGCGGTGATCTGACATTCTGGGCATGAGGAACAATAATTCGTAATTTCTGCCAGAACCCCAGGCCAATAGAAGCTTCGGAGAACCTTTTCTTTTGTCTTTTCCACCCCTAGGTGTCCCCCCAATGGATGACTATGTGCGAGGTGTAATACTACGTTACGGAATGTCCGTGGTACCAACAATTGTTTCGTTGTAACTGATTTCCTTTTATCAACCCGATATACTAGGTCGTTCTCTACCTCGAAGTAGGGGTAAGCAAGTGACCTATCTGGTTGGCCAGGAGTACTATTCTGGTCCCGTATATTTCCCCTTGCTACCGCTAATGTGGGGTCCTCCCACTGGGCCTTCTTAAAACTCCCAGGACTGACCTCTAGGTCAGCAAGGGTCTTATCCGGTTCTGGGGTGGTAAGTGTCTGCTCAACATCTTGATTTGGGGTATTCCCTACCAAAGTAGTGATGGGGAAGGGAATTTTACAGCACTCCTCCTTTTCCCCCTTCTTATTTGGGCCCTCGTCAACCTCCATTTCTGAAAAAGGGAAAGGATTTGTTTCTTCTAATACTTCGTTATGGTCCGCTATTGAACTCTGGGCGCTATTCTGAGCGGGGGACCACATTTTTAGAAAATGGGGAAAGTCGGTCCCTATTAACACATCATGTGCCAGTTTGGGTACAATACCCACCTTGAAATCTAAAGAACCAAACTCTGTTTCAAAAAAAACATCAACAGTGGAATATTCATGATTATCCCCATGTATACAACAAATTGCCACTCTTTGTGAACTGTTTCCCTGTTTCTTCTTAATGGGCAAGAGGTATTCGGACACTAGTGTGACCATGCTCCCAGAGTCAAGAAGTGCCCGAACCCTCTTACCATTAACCTTTACAAATGCCCACAGATGGTTATTCAAGGGGTCCTCTGGGCTAGGGCCCATACATTGGGACAACAGCGAATAAGGTTCCACGCTGTTGCATTGCATGGGCTCATCATTTAGTGGGCAGATTTTTGCTGTGTGGCCCCTCTCATGACAATTTACACATTTAGGTACATAGTCTGTGTCCCACTTAGAGCCTTTTCCCGGCTCCCCATGTTGGCTATTGCCCTTAGTGTGCGAACCACTGTTGCTGGTGCTGCGTGAAGGTGGTCGCCGCTCTTCAGCGCCCCTTAACCCCGGTACCCTTTTACCGTCTCTGGAAGAGTCCTGGAACCTCGGGTAGTGGGGTTGCTCCACGACTGTGGGTTGCGGGTGCTCTTCTGCTGCATTGTACCTTTCTACGAGGGCCACAAGCTCATCCGCATTGTGGGGGTCACTCCGACTGACCCAACGGCGTAAGGCAGAGGGAAGTTTCCTCAAGAACTGGTCCATGACCAACCGTTCCACGATGTGGCTGGCTGAGTTGATCTCGGGTTGTAGCCACTTCCGGGCGAGGTGGATGAGGTCATACATCTGGCTTCGGGTGGCTTTATCCATCGTGAAGGACCATGCGTGAAACCTTTGGGCGCGAACAGCCGTGGTTACGCCGAGGCGGGCGAGGATCTCGAACTTCAATTTTGCATAGACGTTAGCTTCGGCTGGCTCTAGATCAAAGTAAGCCTTCTGGGGTTCGCCGCTTAGGAAGGGTGCGATTAGACCAGCCCACTCAGCTTCTGGCCATCCCTCTCTCTGTGCCGTGCGTTCAAACGTGAGAAGATAGGCTTCCACATCATCCGAGGGTCCCATCTTCTGAAGGTAGTGGCTTGCCCTGGTCATTTTCGGTACTGGGGCTGCCGCTGCCAGTGGAAGGTTACTGATAGTCCCCCTCAGGATCTCGAGTTCCTGCTGTAAGCCCTGAGCGAACCGCTGTTGCTCCTCTCTCAGCAAGCGGTTTGTCTCTTGCTGGTTTGCATTCGCGTTTTGCAGGGCTTCATTCGTCTGTTGCTGGTTTGCATTCGCCTGTTGGCATTAATCTCTTGCTGGGCTATTAGCAGCTGTTGCTGGGCTGCATTCGTCTGCTGCTGGTTTGCATTAGTTTCTTGCTGGGCTATTAACAGCTGTTGCTGGGTTTCATTCACGTCTTTCTGGGCAGCGACATTGCGTACCAGCGCACCCACCACGTCTTCCATCTTGTTTGCAGAGGATGAAAAAAACTTTTTTTTTTTTTTTTTCAAAGTTCTTCAACCCGCAGACCCCCTAGTGCTCTGCCCGCATTCTCCACCATATGTGACAAACGGCTTACTCCGGGGCTCCGTCGTTTGTCCGGGACTGTTTAGAACACGGTCTTTTAGGGTAGGTTAAATGATGAGGCGTCACGTACTGTTCCTTTAAACAGGCTATGCCTGGTTTATTCAGTCCCAGGCACTGAGACTGCCACAGTGCATACAACAGAAAACAGATCAAAACAAAAGCTGCTCACCTGAGCGATAACTTAACTTAGATATCCCTGACTCAGGGTTGGAAGTGGCTTTTCCACTTCCAACATCAAAACACGGTACTTTTGCAGTCTTACACAAATGAACAGAAAGATTGAACCTGTTTGGGGAAGAGGCTTCTCCCCTCTGTAGTTCAGCAGCCTTCCAGCCTCCTGGCTCTTGTGGGGAGACCAGAGCAAACAGGAAATCAGTCTTTCATACCTGATTCCTAATTAGCATGACAGGTGACAGAAATCAGGCAGCAGACAAACTCTGGTCTGGATCTCTCATCCCTCAGTTCCAGCGCTTGCCAAACTGTGGGATGGAGTGTATGTATTATAAGGCTGCACTCCCAGGCCAAACAGGATAGAAACTGTCTAGTATCCTGGGAGCCCTATATACGGAATTTATTACCATCCCCTGGTTTCTGTCACAATATATATATATATATATATATATATATATATATATATACACACACACACACACACACACACACACACACACACACACACACACACACACGCAGATTCCTGCTCCTAAAAAAGTAAGCACAATCAGTAATATTCTCGCACTCACACTAAAATGCGCACTAACAGATTGATACACTTGTAGAAACACAGCCACAATACGGCAGCTTAGCATAGACCCACACTATGTGATATAACACAAATTCACACTTCTCATTATGCTTTACAAACACACATACACACAGTAACTATCAGACAGTAACACACACACTAATGGTTACAAACACACAAAGTAACTATCAGACAATACCACACACTCACAATAATGGTTATAACACACGCACACACAGTAACTATCAGACAGTAACACACACTCATTCCGACACACACACACTAATGGTTACATACACACTCACACACAGTAACTATCAGACAGTAACACACACACTTTCCGACACACACACACACACTAATGGTTACATACACACTCACACACAGTAACAATCAGACAGTAACACACACACACTTTCCGACACACACACTAATGGTTATATACACGTGCGCCCTTTCATTCTCACTACACACGCACCCTCTCTGTATGCACTTCTAGCACATGTAACACTACAGTTTGTAGTGAGAATGTTCCCATTAGAACGGTTTATCTGTGTAGCCCCACGGATTTTGGGTTCAACACCCTCAAACCTCCCATACAGCAGCAGGAAATGCGTATGAGTGAGGAATACATCTCATACATCTCTGTATCACAGGCATGGAAAGCTGAAGAGCAAGAGGAGGAAGTAGTCCCCCAGCTTCCTCCCGCCGGCGATGTTCAGGTAAATGGGACTGGCAGAACTGTGAATCAGCTGCACATACGATACTATTAGCTGCTGTACAGGACACTGATAGTAGGATAGTCTGCAACACTTTACAGTATAATTATACAGAACCTGCTGGCGATCTCTTGCTGCAGATTAGCTGGGTCATGTTTCCACAGGTCTCATGGGATGGGAGAGACCCCCCCCCCTTCCCCAGCCGCGCCCCCCCCGAACAGAGTTCCCCAGCTCCCCCCCTCCCCCGCGCAGCCCGCCCCTTCCCAAGGCTCCCCCTGAAGTGCCCCCCCCCTTTCCAGGCCCTCCCCTTCCCCTGATCACACCTGCAGGGCTCTCCCGTTTCGCATGTCCTGGGGAGTATGAGGGGATACTGAGTCTGGGAAGGAGGCATTAGGGGGTACTGGGCCTGGGGGGGGGGGAGAAAGGGGGTACTGGGCATGCAGGGGGTAGTGGGTCTGGGAATGTAGGGGATCCTGGGGAGGGGAGTATAAGGGGGTATTGGGCCTGGGAAGGGGAATGTAGGGGGTACTTGGACTGGGGAGGGGGGTAGTAGGAAGTACTGGACCTGGGGAGGGGGATATTTGGGTGTCCTGGGCCTGGGGAGGAGGGTATTAGGGGGTATTGGGCCTAAGAGTATTATGGGGTATTAGGCCTGGGAGTATTAGAGGGAATTGGGCCTGGGAGTATTAGGGGGTTCCGAGCCTGGGAATGGGAGTATTAGGGGGTACTGAGCCTGGGGAGGGGGGTATTTGGGAGTACTGGGCCTGGGGAGGAGGGTATTAGGGGGTATTGGGCCTGGGAGTATTAGGGGGTACAAGCCAGGGTGTATTAGGGGGTACTGGGGGTGGGAGTATTAGGGGGTATTGAGCCAGGTGATGGGAGTATTAGGGGGTACTGGGCCTGGGAATGGGATTATTAGGGGGTTCCGAGCCTGGGGATGGGAGTATTCGGGGGTACTGAGCCTGGGGAGGGGGGTATTAGGGGGTATTGGGCCTGGGAGTATTAGGGGGTACAAGCCAGGGAGTATTAGGGGGTACTGGGCCTGGGGGTGGGAGTATTAGGGGGTATTGAGCCGGGTGATGGGAGTATTAGGGGGTACTGGGCCTGGGGGTGGGAGTATTAGGGGGTATTGAGCCGGGTGATGGGAGTATTAGGGGGTACTGAGCCTGGGGTGGGGGGTATTGGGCCTGAGAGTATTAGGGGGTACAAGCCAGGGAGTATTAGGGGGTATTGAGCTGGGTGATGGGAGTATTCGGGGTACTGGGCCTGGGTGATGGGAGTATTAGGGGGTATTGAGCCGGGTGATGGGAGTATTAGGGTGTACTGGGCCTGGGAGTATTAGGGGTACTCGGGATAGGGGTATAGTGGGAGACGGTCCTCAGAGGAGAGAAGATGAGGACTCTCAGGCTGTAGATGTAAAGGAGACAGAGGAAGAGGTGCAGAGCTTTCTCCTCTTATAGCCGAGTGTAACTGTGTGACCGGGAGAGGGGATTCCCATAGAGACACATCAGCTAATGTCCATCTGCAGCATCATGTAACAAAATCTTCAGCGGGAACAGGACAGGAAAACGAGGGATCCGCTAATAACAGACAAAACAATGACGTACAATGCACACGGGTTATCAATTATTTTTCAAATGGTATAAATGGTTCTGTGATTTAACCCCTTCAGTGCCAGAGAGGCAAGCAAAGGCTTTGCTGTGCGTGTTATATGGCTCGGTGATGCGTTTCCTGCCCCATGTGGCACAGGAGCTCTTGCGATACAGAGTATCACTGCCCCTGGTTACAAACACTTTGTATCTCCTGCAGGTGGTGGAGTACACGGCGGTGGAGCCGTTCGTTCTCTCACCGTCTGGATCGCCCTGCAGCAGCAGCCCAGGAGCCAGCATATCTACGCAAGAGGAGGAGTGGGTGTGGGAGGAGGAGGTGGTGGAGGAGGTGGTGGAGTACATAGTGGTGGAGGAGGTGGTGGAGTACACAGTGGTGAAGGAGGTGGTGGAGTACACTGTGGTGGAGTACACGGTGGTGGAGCCGTTCGTACTCTCACCGTCTGGATCGCCCGGCAGCAGCAGCCCAGGAGCCAGCATATCTACGCAGGAGGAGGAGTGGGTGTATGAGGAGGGGGAGGGTGTGTGAGTGGGATGATGATGATTGGGATACGGTGTGGGAGGAGGAAGAGGGGGTGTGGAATGATGATGATTCGGATGATGATGATGATGATGGGGATACGGTGTGGGAGGAGGAAGAGGAGGCGAGGGATGATGATGATTCGGATGATGATGATGATGATGATGATGATGATGATGATGGGGATACGGTGTGGGAGGAGGAAGAGGAGGCGAGGGATGATGATGATTCGGATGATGATGATGATGGGGGTACGGTGTGGGAGGAGGAAGAGGAGGCGAGGGATGATGATGATTCGGATGATGATGATGATGATGATGGGGGTACGGTGTGGGAGGAGGAAGAGGAGGAGAGGGTTGCAGGGAAGTGCTGCTTCCCCTTCCCATGGCTGGGCAGAAGACCCCAGCCATGTGCAGCACACGGGCCAGGGAACAGGAGCATTCTGGGTTCCCTGAGAAGATGGGTACAGCGTTGGAGAGGCAGACAATAGCAGGAGGGCTGCAGGACGGGCTGAGTGATAGGAAGGGGCACATTAAAAAATATTTAGAAAAAAAATGATATCACGAACTGTGCCCCCCCCCCTCCTTTTTTTGCTTGTCTCCCTCTCCCCCATCTCTCGTCCCCATCCTCTCCCCTCTCAGCCCTGTCCTCCTCCTCGCTCCTACCGGCTGTAATCCGATCGCCCCCACCGGCATCCGTGTGTGTGTATATGTATATATGTGTGTATATGTATATATGTGTGTATATGTATATATGTGTGTATAAGTGTGTGTATATATATATATATATATATATATATATATATATATATATATATATATATATATTGTGACAGAAACCAGGGGTTGGTAATAAACTCCATATACAGGGCTCCCAGGATACTGAACAGTTTCTGTCCTGTCTAAGCTGAACAGGGCAGCCTCGTGGTACAGGCACTCCATTCCACAGTTTGTCTGCTGCCTGTTTTCTGTCACCTGTCATGCTGATTAGAGTTCAGGTATATAAGACCTGTTTCCTGTTTCCTCTGAGCCCCGCCCAAGAGCCTGGAAGGCTGCTGAACTGCAGAGGGGTGAGAAAGCCTCTTTCCCAAATCGCTTCATTCATTCTGTTAGTTTGTCTAAAGACTGCAAAGGTACTTATTTTGTTGGTGGAAGTGGACAAGCCACTTCCAACTCTGAGTCAGGGACATCTAAGTTTAAGTTATCGCTCAGACGAGCAGCTTTTTTGTTTGGCTTTGTTTTCTGTTTAAACTGTGGCAGTCTCAGTGCCTGGGACTGAATAAACCAGGCATAGCCTGTTTAAAGGAACAGTACGTGACGTCTCATCATTTAACCTACCCTAAAAGACCGTGTTCTAACAGTCCCGGACAGACGGCGGAGCCCCGGAGTAAGCCGTTTGTCACATATGGTGGAGAATGCGGGCAGAACACTGAAAGGTCTGGGGGTTAAAGAACTTTAAAAAAAAAAAAAAAAAAAAGAAGGTTTTTTTTTCTCTCTCTCCAAACAAGATGGAAGACGTGGTGAGTGCGCTGGTACGCAATGTCGCTGTCCAGAAAGACGCGAATGAAGCCCAGCAACAGGCGAGTGAAACCCAGCGACAGCTGTTAATAGCCCAGCAAGAGACTAATGCAAACCAGCAAGAGACAAACCGCCTGCTGAGAGAGGAGCAAAAGCGGTTCGCTCAGGGCTTACAGCAGGAACTCGAGATCCTGAGGGGGACTATCAGTAACCTTCCACTGGCAGAGGCAGCCCCAGTTCCGAAAATGACCAGGGCAAGCCACTACCTTCAGAAGATGGGACCCTCGGATGATGTGGAAGCCTATCTTCTCACGTTTGAACGCACGGCACAGAGAGAGGGATGGCCAGAAGCTGAGTGGGCTGGTCTAATCGCACCCTTCCTAAGCGGCGAACCCCAGAAGGCTTACTTTGATCTAGAGCCAGCCGAAGCTAACGTCTATGCAAAATTGAAGTTCGAGATCCTCGCCCGCCTCGGCGTAACCACGGCTGTTCGTGCCCAAAGGTTTCACGCATGGTCCTTCACGATGGATAAAGCCACCCGAAGCCAGATGTATGACCTCATCCACCTCGCCCGGAAGTGGCTACAACCCGAGATCAACTCAGCAAGCCACATCGTGGAACGGTTGGTCATGGACCAGTTCTTGAGGAAACTTCCCTCTGCCTTACGCCGTTGGGTCAGTCGGAGTGACCCCCACAATGCGGATGAGCTTGTGGCCCTTGTAGAAAGGTACAGTGCAGCAGAAGAGCACCCGCAACCCACAGTCGTGGAGCAACCCCACTATTCGAGGTTCCAGGACTCTTCCAGAGACGGTAAAAGGGTACCGGGGTTAAGGGGCGCTGAAGAGCGGCGACCACCTTCACGCCGCTCCAGCAACAGTGGTTCGCACACTAAGGGCAATAGCCAACATGGGGAGCCGGGAAAAGGCTCTAAGTGGGACACAGACTATGTACCTAAATGTGTAAATTGTCATGAGAGGGGCCACACAGCAAAAATCTGCCCACTAAATGATGAGCCCATGCAATGCAACAGCGTGGAACCTTATTCGCTGTTGTCCCAATGTATGGGCCCTAGCCCAGAGGACCCCTTGAATAACCATCTGTGGGCATTTGTAAAGGTTAATGGTAAGAGGGTTCGGGCACTTCTTGACTCTGGGAGTATGGTCACACTAGTGTCCGAATACCTATTGCCCATTAAGAAGAAACAGGTAAACAGTTCACAAAGAGTGGCAATTTGTTGTATACATGGGGATAATCATGAATATTCCACTGTTGATGTTTTTTTTGAAACAGAATTTGGTTCTTTAGATTTCAAGGTGGGTGTTGTACCCAAACTGGCACATGATGTGTTAATAGGGACCGACTTTCCCCATTTTCTAAAAATGTGGTCCCCAGCTCAGAATAGCGCCCAGAGTTCAATAGCAGACCATAACGAAGTGTTAGAAGAAACAAATCCTTTCCCTTTTTCAGAAATGGAGGTTGACGAGGGCCCAAATAAGAAGGGGGAAAAGGAGGAGTGCTGTGAAATTCCCTTCCCCATCACTACTTTGGTAGGGAATACCCCAAATCAAGATGTTGATCAGGCACTTACCACCCCAGTACAGGATAAGACCCTCGCTGACCTAGAGGTCAGTCCTGGGAGTTTTAAGAAGGCCCAGTGGGAGGACCCCACATTAGCGGTAGCAAGGGGAAATATACGGGACCAGAATAGTACTCATGGCCAACCAGATAGGTCACTTGCTTACCCCTACTTCGAGGTAGAGAACGACCTAGTATATCGGGTTGATAAAAGAAAATCAGTTACAACTAAACAATTGTTGGTACCACGGACATTCCGTAACGTAGTATTACACCTCGCACATAGTCATCCATTGGGGGGACACCTAGGGGTGGAAAAGACAAAAGAAAAGGTTCTCCGAAGCTTTTATTGGCCTGGGGTTCTGGCAGAAATTACAAACTATTGTTCCTCATGCCCAGAATGTCAGATCACCGCCCCGTTCAAAGCATACCGCAGCCCATTGGTACCCCTTCCCATAATAGAGGTACCATTTGACCGGATTGCTATGGATCTAGTAGGACCCCTAATAAAGTCTGCTAGGGGACATCAGCATATATTGGTAATATTAGATTATGCTACCCGATATCCGGAGGCAGTTCCCCTACGTAGCACCTCTGCTAAAAACATAGCAAAAGAGTTAGTACTTCTGTTTTCCCGGGTCGGAATTCCTAAAGAGATCTTATCTGACCAGGGAACACCATTTATGTCCCAAGTAACAAAAGAGCTATGTAAACTCCTAAAAATCAAGCATCTCAGAACCTCAGTCTATCATCCACAAACAGATGGTTTAGTGGAAAGGTTCAATAAAACCTTAAAGAGCATGTTACGCCGCGCGGTCGATAAGGATGGGAAAAACTGGGACTGTTTGTTACCATACCTGTTATTTGCCATTAGGGAAGTTCCCCAGTCATCCACAGGCTTCTCCCCGTTTGAACTATTGTATGGCCGACATCCAAGGGGCTTACTGGATATAGCCAAAGAAACTTGGGAACACGAGGTTACCCCTTACAGAAGTGTAATAGAGCATGTTGCCCAAATGCAGGACCGCATTGCTGCAGTTCTACCCATAGTGAGGGAACACATGGAGAAAGCTCAAGAAGCACAAAGGAATACGTATAATAAGGGTGCTAGGGTCAGAATTTTTTTTCCAGGTGATAGGGTACTAGTTCTGGTTCCCACCGTGGAGAGTAAATTCCTTGCTAAATGGCATGGGCCATATGAGGTCTTGGAAAGAGTGGGAGAAGTAAATTATAGGGTAAGGCAGCCAGGTAGGAGGAAACCTGAGCAAATTTACCATATAAACCTACTCAAGCCCTGGAAAGATAGAGAGGTCTTGTTAACCCTAGTACCCCCAGGTCCGTCAGAGAATCAAGAAACTGACCCAGAGGTTAGCATAGCTGAAACACTGTCCGTGCATCAAAAACGAGAGGTCCAGAGTTTAGTGAGAAGGAACAAAGAAATCTTCTCTACACAGCCAGGTAAAACTAACGTAATTAAACATGACATAGTCTCTGAACCGGGGGTCCGAGTTAACCTTAAACCATACCGAATCCCAGAGGCCAAGAGAGAGGCTATAAGTTTAGAGGTTAAAAAAATGCTAAAACTAGGCGTAATTGAGGAATCCCAAAGTGGGTGGAACAGCCCTATAGTTTTAGTCCCAAAGCCAGACGGTACAACAAGGTTTTGTAATGACTACCGGAAACTAAACGCGGTGTCAAAATTTGATACTTATCCTATGCCCAGGGTGGATGAACTTGTAGAGAGACTGGGCAAAGCCCGATATCTCACAACCCTAGACCTAACAAAAGGGTACTGGCAGGTTCCCCTCACAGAAAGGGCAAAAGAAAAAACAGCCTTCTCAACCCCAGACGGCCTCTTTCAATATAAGGTGCTGCCTTTTGGCTTACATGGAGCTCCCGCCACATTCCAAAGAATGATGGATAAAATTTTAAAACCACATGTTCGGTACGCTGCCGCCTACCTGGATGATGTGGTAATCCATAGTGAAGATTGGCAGTCCCACCTTCCAAAGGTCCAAGCTGTGCTCGACGCAGTTCGGTCTGCTGGACTAACTGCTAACCCCGCTAAATGCACTATTGGTCTGGAGGAGGCCAAGTATCTGGGGTATTCTATTGGTAGAGGGTTACTCAAACCACAAACACTCAAAGTAGAGGCGATACAAAATTGGCCAAGGCCAGTCACAAAAAAACAAGTAAGGACCTTTTTGGGGTTAATTGGCTACTATAGGAGGTTTATTCCCAATTTTGCAACTAAGGCAACCCCACTAACCGACCTCACAAAAGCAAGAGGACCGCTAATGGTAAAGTGGTCCCCCGAAGCCGAACAGGCCTTTAGAAGCCTGAAAGAAGCTCTCTGTGCCCAACCAGTGTTGGTCACACCTGACTTCTCCAAAGAGTTCGTAGTCCAAACCGACGCATCTGAGGTAGGGCTGGGGGCGGTACTCTCCCAGGAGTCTCAAGGGGAGGAGCACCCCATCCTTTATTTAAGTAGGAAACTAAATCCCCAGGAGAAAAATTACTCCATAGTCGAGAAAGAGTGTCTCGCAATAAAGTGGGCTGTAGAGACACTCAAGTATTATCTGTTGGGGAGAAAGTTCCGATTGGTCACAGATCATGCACCCCTTACCTGGATGTGTCAAAATAGGGAGAAGAACGCTAGGGTGACCAGGTGGTTCCTAAGCCTACAGCCCTTTAAATTTTCTGTGGAACACAGGTCGGGGCACAAACATGGCAATGCCGACGGGTTGTCAAGGATGCACTCCCTAATATCCATGGTCGCTCACCCCTCGAGGTCTGAGCTGGGGGGGAGGATATGTGACAGAAACCAGGGGTTGGTAATAAACTCCATATACAGGGCTCCCAGGATACTGAACAGTTTCTGTCCTGTCTAAGCTGAACAGGGCAGCCTCGTGGTACAGGCACTCCATTCCACAGTTTGTCTGCTGCCTGTTTTCTGTCACCTGTCATGCTGATTAGAGTTCAGGTATATAAGACCTGTTTCCTGTTTCCTCTGAGCCCCGCCCAAGAGCCTGGAAGGCTGCTGAACTGCAGAGGGGTGAGAAAGCCTCTTTCCCAAATCGCTTCATTCATTCTGTTAGTTTGTCTAAAGACTGCAAAGGTACTTATTTTGTTGGTGGAAGTGGACAAGCCACTTCCAACTCTGAGTCAGGGACATCTAAGTTTAAGTTATCGCTCAGACGAGCAGCTTTTTTGTTTGGCTTTGTTTTCTGTTTAAACTGTGGCAGTCTCAGTGCCTGGGACTGAATAAACCAGGCATAGCCTGTTTAAAGGAACAGTACGTGACGTCTCATCATTTAACCTACCCTAAAAGACCGTGTTCTAACAGTCCCGGACAGACGGCGGAGCCCCGGAGTAAGCCGTTTGTCACAATATATATATATATATATATATATATGTATTTGGGGGGTTGGGGTTTATATGTATTTGGGGGGGTTGGGGTTTATATGTATTTGGGGGGGGTTGGGGTTTATATGTATTTGGGGGGGTTGGGGTTTATATATATTTGGGGGGGGTTGGGGTTTATCTGTATTTGGGGGGGTTGGGGTTTATATGTATTTGGGGGGTTGGGGTTTATATGTATTTGGGGGGGTTGGGGTTTATATGTATTTGGGGGGGGTTGGGGTTTATCTGTATTTGGGGGGGTTGGGGTTTATATGTATTTAGGGGGGCTTGGGGTTTATATATATTTGGGGGGGTTGGGGTTTATATGTATTGGGGGGGGTTGGTATTTATATGTATTTGGGGGGGTTGGGGTTTATATGTATTTGGGGGGTTGGGGTTTATATGTATTTGGGGGGGTTGGGGTTTATATGTATTTGGGGGGGGGTTGGGGGTTTATATGTATTGGGGGGGTTGGGGTTTATATGTATTTAGGGGGGGTTGGGGTTTATATGTATTTAGGGGGGTTGGGGTGTATATGTATTTGGGGGAGTTGGGGTTTATATGTATTTGGGGGGGTTGGGGTTTATATGTATTTGGGGGGGTTGGTATTTATATGTATTTGGGGGGGTTGGGGTTTATATGTATTTGGGGGGATTGGGGTTTATATGTATTGGGGAGGTTGGGGGTTATATGTATTTGGGGGAGTTGGGGTTTATATGTATTGGGGGGGTGTTGGGGTTTATATGTATTTGGGGGGGTTGGGGTTTATATGTATTTGGGGGTGTTGGGGTTTATATGTATTTGGGGGTGTTGGGGTTTATATGTATTTGGGGGGGTTGGGGGTTATATATATTGGGGGGGTTGGGGTTTATATGTATTTGGGGGGGTTGGGGTTTATATGTATTTGGGGGGGTTGGGGTTTATATGTATTTGGGGGGGTTGGGGTTTATATGTATTGGGGGGGTTGGGGTTTATATGTATTTGGGGGGTTGGGGTTTATATCTATTTGGGGGGGTTAGGGTTTATATGTATTTGGGGGGTTGGTGTTTATATGTATTGGGGGGGTTGGTGTTTATATGTATTGGGGGGGTTGGGGATTATATGTATTTGGGGGGGTTGGTGTTTATATGTATTGGGGGGTTGGTGTTTATATGTATTTGGGGGGGTTGGGGTTTATATGTATTGGGGGGGTTGGGGTTTATATGTATTGGGGGGGGGGTTGGGGTTTATATGTATTTGGGGTGGTTGGGGTTTATATGTATTTGGGGGGGTTGGGGTTTATATGTATTTGGGGGGGTTGGGGTTTATATGTATTTGGGGGTTATATGTATTTGGGGGGGTTGGGGTTTATATGTATTTGGGGGGGTTGGGGTTTATATGTATTTGGGGGTTGGTGTTTATATGTATTTGGGGGGGGTTGGTGTTTATATGTATTTGGGGGGGTTGGTGTTTATATGTATTTGGGGGGGTTGGGGTTTATATGTATTTGGGGGGTTGGGGTTTATATGTATTTGGGGGGGTTGGCGTTTATATGTATTTGGGGGAGTTGGGGTTTACATGTATTTGGGGGGTTGGGGTTTATATGTATTTGGGGGGGTTGGGGTTTATATGTATTTGGGGGGGTTGGGGTTTATATGTATTTGGGGGAGTTGGGGTTTACATGTATTTGGGGGAGTTGGGGTTTATATGTATTGGGGGGGTGTTGGGGTTTATATGTATTTGGGGGGGTTGGGGTTTATATGTATTTGGGGGTGTTGGGGTTTATATGTATTTGGGGGTGTTGGGGTTTATATGTATTTGGGGGGGTTGGGGGTTATATATATTGGGGGGGTTGGGGTTTATATGTATTTGGGGGGGTTGGGGTTTATATGTATTTGGGGGGGTTGGGGTTTATATGTATTTGGGGGGGTTGGGGTTTATATGTATTGGGGGGGTTGGGGTTTATATGTATTGGGGGGGTTGGGGTTTATATGTATTTGGGGGGTTGGGGTTTATATCTATTTGGGGGGGTTAGGGTTTATATGTATTTGGGGGGTTGGTGTTTATATGTATTGGGGGGGTTGGTGTTTATATGTATTGGGGGGGTTGGGGATTATATGTATTTGGGGGGGTTGGTGTTTATATGTATTGGGGGGTTGGTGTTTATATGTATTTGGGGGGGTTGGGGTTTATATGTATTTGGGGTGGTTGGGGTTTATATGTATTTGGGGGGGTTGGGGTTTATATGTATTTGGGGGGGTTGGGGTTTATATGTATTTGGGGGTTATATGTATTTGGGGGGGTTGGGGTTTATATGTATTTGGGGGGGTTGGGGTTTATATGTATTTGGGGGTTGGTGTTTATATGTATTTGGGGGGGGTTGGTGTTTATATGTATTTGGGGGGTTGGTGTTTATATGTATTTGGGGGGGTTGGGGTTTATATGTATTTGGGGGGTTGGGGTTTATATGTATTTGGGGGGGTTGGGGTTTATATGTATTTGGGGGAGTTGGGGTTTACATGTATTTGGGGGGTTGGGGTTTATATGTATTTGGGGGGGTTGGGGTTTATATGTATTTGGGGGGGTTGGGGTTTATATGTATTTGGGGGGGTTGGGGTTTATATGTATTTGGGGGGTTGGGGGTTATATGTATTTGGGGGAGTTGGGGGTTATATGTATTTGGGGGGGGGTTGGTGTTTATATGTATTTGGGGGGGTTGGGGTTTATATGTATTTGGGGGGTTGGGGTTTAGATGTATTTGGGAGGGTTGGGGGTTATATGTATTTGGGGGAGTTGGTGTTTATATGTATTTGGGGGGTTGGGGTTTAGATGTATTTGGGAGGGTTGGGGGTTATATGTATTTGGGGGAGTTGGTGTTTATATGTATTTGGGGGGGTTGGGGTTTATATTTATTTGGGGGGGTTGGTGTTTATATGTATTTGGGGGGGGTTGGGGTTTATCTGTTCGGGGGGGTTGGGGTTTATATGTATTTGGGGGGATTGGGGGTTATATGTATTTGGGGGGGTTGGGGTTTATATGTATTTGGGGGAGTTGGGGTTTATCTGTATTTGGGGGAGTTGGGGGTTATATGTATTTGGGGGGTTGGGGTTTATATGTATTGGGGGGGTTGGGGTTTATATGTGTTTGGGGGAGTTGGGGTTTATATGTATTTGGGGGAGTTGGGGTTTATATGTATTTGGGGGAGTTGGGGGTTATATGTATTTGGGGGGGTTGGGGTTTATATGGATTTGGGGGGGTTGGAGTTTATATGTATTTGGGGGGGTTGGGGTTTATATGTATTTGGGGGGTTGGGGGTTATATGTATTTGGGGGGGTTGGGGGTTATATATATTGGGGGGGTTGGGGTTTATATGTATTTGGGGGGGTTGGGGTTTATATGTATTTGGGGGGGTTGGGGTTTATATGTATTTGGGGGGGTTGGGGTTTATATGTATTGGGGGGGTTGGGGTTTATATGTATTTGGGGGGTTGGGGTTTATATGTATTTGGGGGGGTTAGGGTTTATATGTATTTGGGGGGTTGGTGTTTATATGTATTGGGGGGGTTGGTGTTTATATGTATTGGGGGGGTTGGGGATTATATGTATTTGGGGGGGTTGGTGTTTATATGTATTGGGGGGTTGGTGTTTATATGTATTTGGGGGGGTTGGGGTTTATATGTATTGGGGGGGTTGGGGTTTATATGTATTGGGGGGGGGGTGGGGTTTATATGTATTTGGGGTGGTTGGGGTTTATATGTATTTGGGGGGGTTGGGGTTTATATGTATTTGGGGGGTTGGGGTTTATATGTATTTGGGGGGTTATATGTATTTGGGGGGGTTGGGGTTTATATGTATTTGGGGGGGTTGGGGTTTATATGTATTTGGGGGTTGGTGTTTATATGTATTTGGGGGGGTTGGTGTTTATATGTATTTGGGGGGGTTGGTGTTTATATGTATTTGGGGGGGTTGGGGTTTATATGTATTTGGGGGGTTGGGGTTTATATGTATTTGGGGGGGTTGGGGTTTATATGTATTTGGGGGAGTTGGGGTTTACATGTATTTGGGGGGTTGGGGTTTATATGTATTTGGGGGGGTTGGGGTTTATATGTATTTGGGGGGGTTGGGGTTTATATGTATTTGGGGGGGTTGGGGTTTATATGTATTTGGGGGGTTGGGGGTTATATGTATTTGGGGGAGTTGGGGGTTATATGTATTTGGGGGGGGGTTGGTGTTTATATGTATTTGGGGGGGTTGGGGTTTATATGTATTTGGGGGGTTGGGGTTTAGATGTATTTGGGAGGGTTGGGGGTTATATGTATTTGGGGGAGTTGGTGTTTATATGTATTTGGGGGGGTTGGGGTTTATATTTATTTGGGGGGGTTGGTGTTTATATGTATTTGGGGGGGGTTGGGGTTTATCTGTTCGGGGGGGTTGGGGTTTATATGTATTTGGGGGGATTGGGGGTTATATGTATTTGGGGGGGTTGGGGTTTATATGTATTTGGGGGAGTTGGGGTTTATCTGTATTTGGGGGAGTTGGGGGTTATATGTATTTGGGGGGGTTGGGGTTTATATGTATTGGGGGGGTTGGGGTTTATATGTGTTTGGGGGAGTTGGGGTTTATATGTATTTGGGGGAGTTGGGGTTTATATGTATTTGGGGGAGTTGGGGGTTATATGTATTTGGGGGGGTTGGGGTTTATATGGATTTGGGGGGGTTGGAGTTTATATGTATTGGGGGGGTTGGAGTTTATATGTATTGGGGGGGTTGGGGTTTATCTGTATTTGGGGGGGGGTTGGGGTTTATCTGTATTTGGGGGGGTTGGGGTTTATATGTATTGGGGGAGGGTTGGGGTTTATCTGTATTTGGGGGGGTTGGGGTTTATATGTATTTGGGGGGGTTGGGGTTTATATGTATTTGGGGGGGGGGTTGTGTGTGTGTCGGGGGAGAAAATGAGTGTGGGGTAATTGATGCGCAGTGATCCAGGGATGATCCGATCGCCATTTAATGGGGTCAGGAAGGAATTTTTTTCCCCCACAACACACCTGGGGTTATGTTTCGCCTTCCTCTGGATCACTGTGCTGCTGGAGGGGCCTGCGGTGCATTGCTCTGCGTGTTACTATATCGCTCTGCAATGTGCAGCAGGCCCCTACCAGCAGAGAGATGCATTATTTAAATAAAAAACTCTCTTTAATGCAACCTATGTGTAGTGTCTTTTCTATCCATTGTATCTATTGCTAACAGCTCAGTGATTGTTACCCAGGACGCTGCAGTAGTGTCACACTGCCAGGCCCGGGTGTGAGGGAGATTTATAGGGTCACATATACACTTCTGCCAAAGCACACGTGCAATCAGGAAGCCCCTCTGATCTGTAATGTATTTTATTCCCCACAAATGTATCTAACAGGTAAAGAAACAGAGGAAGGCTAATGATCAATGTCACGGGAGACCAGGCCATTTACACCTCTTTATTGTATTGTATGTCTTTATATCGCGCCATTAATGTACATAGCGCTTCACAGTAGTAATACGCGACAGTCATAAATAACAAATAATACAAATAACAGATAATGGGAATAAGTGCTTCAGACATAAAAGTAACATTTAGGAAGAGGAGTCCCTGCTCCGAGGAGCTTACAATCGAATTGGTAGGTAGGAAGAACGTACGGAGACAGTGGGATGGCATTCCTCTGCGTATTATTATATCTGTGTGTAATTATATCTCTCTGCGTGTTATTATATCATTCTACGTGTTATCATATCGCTCTGCATGTTATTATCTGTGTGTTATTATATCTCTGCGTGTTATTATATCTCTGTGCGTGTTATTATATCTCTTTGTGTCTTATTATATCTGTGTGTTATTATATCTCTGTGTCTTATTATATCTCTGCGTGTTATTATATCTCTTTGTGTCTTATTATATCTGTGTGTTATTATATCTGTGTGTTATTATATCTCTGTGTCTTATTATATCTCTGCATGTTATTATATCTCTATACATATTGTATGAGGAAAAAAAGAAATGAGGGCGGAAATAGTAAGGAGAACACAACCTTTATAGCATAAAAATAAAAGCAGCAGTAGTACAGTCCCAGCACTGGACTACGCGGGTATAAAACCACTGCTGCAGTAAATGAGTAATGAAGCCGGGTAATTGCCTGGGATAGCTGAGGTAGCTGCTGCTGGGGCCACGTAAGGAAGCCTCTTCCCGGTGTCCTGACCGTCCGTGATGCTGCCTGGGACCGCTGTGGGAGGGAGAGCCGATGTAACCACTGTGAGCCCGTGCCTGAGCGCTGGCCCTCTGGGTGGCTACCCAGCAGCAGCAGCTACCTCAGCTATCCCAGGCAATGACCCTGCTTCATTATTCATTTACTGCAGCACTGGTTTTATACCCCTGTGTATCCCAGTGCGTGTTACTGCAGCGCTGGTTTTATACCCCTGTGTATCCCAGTGAGTGTTACTGCAGCGCTGGTTTTATACCTCTGTGTATCCCAGTGCGTGTTACTGCAGCGCTGGTTTTATACCTCTGTGTATCCCAGTGCGTGTTACTGCAGCGGTGGTTTTATACCTCTGTGTATCCCAGTGCATGTTACTGCAGCACTGGTTTTATACCCCTGTGTATCCCCGTGCGTGTTACTGCAGCACTGGTTTAATACCCCTGTGTATCCCAGTGCGTGTTACTGCAGCACTGGTTTTATACCTCTGTGTATCCCAGTGCGTGTTACTGCAGCACTGGTTTTATACCCCTGTGTATCCCAGTGCGTGTTACTGCAGCACTGGTTTTATTCCCCTGTGTGTCCCAGTGCGTGTTACTGCAGCACTGGTTTTATACCTCTGTGTATCCCAGTGCATGTTACTGCAGCACTGGTTTTATTCCCCTGTGTATCCCAGTGCGTGTTACTGCAGCACTGGTTTTATACCCCTGTGTATCCCAGTGCATGTTACTGCAGCACTGGTTTTATTCCCCTGTGTATCCCAGTGAGTGTTACTGCAGCGCTGGTTTTATACCTCTGTGTATCCCAGTGCGTGTTACTGCAGCACTGGTTTTATTCCCCTGTGTATCCCAGTGCGTGTTACTGCAGCACTGGTTTTATACCCCTGTGTATCCCAGTGCATGTTACTGCAGCACTGGTTTTATTCCCCTGTGTATCCCAGTGCGTGTTACTGCAGCGCTGGTTTTATACCTCTGTGTATCCCAGTGCATGTTACTGCAGCACTGGTTTTATACCTCTGTGTATCCCAGTGCGTGTTACTGCAGCACTGGTTTTATACCCCTGTGTATCCCAGTGCGTGTTACTGCAGCACTGGTTTTATACCCCTGTGTATCCCAGTGCGTGTTACTGCAGCACTGGTTTTATACCTCTGTGTATCCCAGTGCGTGTTACTGCAGCACTGGTTTTATACCTCTGTGTATCCCAGTGCGTGTTACTGCAGCGTTGGTTTTATACTTCTGTGTATCCCAGTGCATGTTACTGCAGCACTGTTTTTTTACCTCTGTGTATCCCAGTGCGTGTTACTGCAGCACTGGTTTTATACCCCTGTGTATCCCAGTGCGTGTTACTGCAGCACTGGTTTAATACCCCTGTGTATCCCAGTGCGTGTTACTGCAGCACTGGTTTTATACCTCTGTGTATCCCAGTGCATGTTACTGCAGCACTGGTTTTATTCCCCTGTGTATCCCAGTGCGTGTTACTGCAGCACTGGTTTTATACCCCTGTGTATCCCAGTGCATGTTACTGCAGCACTGGTTTTATTCCCCTGTGTATCCCAGTGAGTGTTACTGCAGCGCTGGTTTTATACCTCTGTGTATCCCAGTGCGTGTTACTGCAGCACTGGTTTTATTCCCCTGTGTATCCCAGTGCGTGTTACTGCAGCACTGGTTTTATACCCCTGTGTATCCCAGTGCATGTTACTGCAGCACTGGTTTTATTCCCCTGTGTATCCCAGTGCGTGTTACTGCAGCGCTGGTTTTATACCTCTGTGTATCCCAGTGCATGTTACTGCAGCACTGGTTTTATACCTCTGTGTATCCCAGTGCGTGTTACTGCAGCGCTGGTTTTATACCTCTGTGTATCCCAGTGCGTGTTACTGCAGCGCTGGTTTTATACCCCTGTGTATCCCAGTGCGTGTTACTGCAGCACTGGTTTTATACCTCTGTGTATCCCAGTGCATGTTACTGCAGCACTGGTTTTATTCCCCTGTGTATCCCAGTGCGTGTTACTGCAGCACTGGTTTTATACCCCTGTGTATCCCAGTGCATGTTACTGCAGCACTGGTTTTATTCCCCTGTGTATCCCAGTGAGTGTTACTGCAGCGCTGGTTTTATACCTCTGTGTATCCCAGTGCGTGTTACTGCAGCACTGGTTTTATTCCCCTGTGTATCCCAGTGCGTGTTACTGCAGCACTGGTTTTATACCCCTGTGTATCCCAGTGCATGTTACTGCAGCACTGGTTTTATTCCCCTGTGTATCCCAGTGCGTGTTACTGCAGCGCTGGTTTTATACCTCTGTGTATCCCAGTGCATGTTACTGCAGCACTGGTTTTATACCTCTGTGTATCCCAGTGCGTGTTACTGCAGCGCTGGTTTTATACCTCTGTGTATCCCAGTGCGTGTTACTGCAGCGCTGGTTTTATACCCCTGTGTATCCCAGTGCGTGTTACTGCAGCACTGGTTTTATACCCCTGTGTATCCCAGTGCGTGTTACTGCAGCACTGGTTTTATACCCCTGTGTATCCCAGTGCATGTTACTGCAGCACTGGTTTTATACCACTGTGTATCCCAGTGCGTGTTACTGCAGCGCTGGTTTTATACCTCTGTGTATCCCAGTGCGTGTTACTGCAGCACTGGTTTTATACCTCTGTGTATCCCAGTGCGTGTTACTGCAGCACTGGTTTTATACCTCTGTGTATCCCAGTGCGTGTTACTGCAGCGTTGGTTTTATACTTCTGTGTATCCCAGTGCATGTTACTGCAGCACTGGTTTTTTACCTCTGTGTATCTCAGTGCGTGTTACTGCAGCACTGGTTTTATACCCCTGTGTATCCCAGTGCGTGTTACTGCAGCACTGGTTTAATACCCCTGTGTATCCCAGTGCGTGTTACTGCAGCACTGGTTTTATACCTCTGTGTATCCCAGTGCGTGTTACTGCAGCGCTGGTTTTATACCCCTGTGTATCCCAGTGCGTGTTACTGCAGCACTGGTTTTATTCCCCTGTGTATCCCAGTGCGTGTTACTGCAGCACTGGTTTTATACCTCTGTGTATCCCAGTGCATGTTACTGCAGCACTGGTTTTATTCCCCTGTGTATCCCAGTGCGTGTTACTGCAGCACTGGTTTTATACCCCTGTGTATCCCAGTGCGTGTTACTGCAGCACTGGTTTTATACCCCTGTGTATCCCAGTGCATGTTACTGCAGCACTGGTTTTATACCCCTGTGTATCCCAGTGCATGTTACTGCAGCACTGGTTTTATTCCCCTGTGTATCCCAGTGAGTGTTACTGCAGCGCTGGTTTTATACCTCTGTGTATCCCAGTGCGTGTTACTGCAGCACTGGTTTTATACCCCTGTGTATCCCAGTGCGTGTTACTGCAGCGCTGGTTTTATACCTCTTGTGTATCCCAGTGCATGTTACTGCAGCGCTGGTTTTATACCTCTGTGTATCCCAGTGCGTGTTACTGCAGCGCTGGTTTTATGCCTCTGTGTATCCCAGTGCATGTTACTGCAGCACTGGTTTTATGCCTCTCTGTATCCCAGTGCATGTTACTGCAGCACTGGTTTTATACCCCTGTGTATCCCAGTGCGTGTTACTGCAGCACTGGTTTTATACCTCTGTGTATCCCAGTGCATGTTACTGCAGCACTGGTTTTATTCCCCTGTGTATCCCAGTGCGTGTTACTGCAGCGCTGGTTTTATACCCCTGTGTATCCCAGTGCGTGTTACTGCAGCGCTGGTTTTATACCTCTGTGTATCCCAGTGCATGTTACTGCAGCACTGGTTTTATTCCCCTGTGTATCCCAGTGCGTGTTACTGCAGCACTGGTTTTATACCCCTGTGTATCCCAGTGCATGTTACTGCAGCACTGGTTTTATTCCCCTGTGTATCCCAGTGAGTGTTACTGCAGCGCTGGTTTTATACCTCTGTGTATCCCAGTGCGTGTTACTGCAGCACTGGTTTTATTCCCCTGTGTATCCCAGTGCGTGTTACTGCAGCACTGGTTTTATACCCCTGTGTATCCCAGTGCATGTTACTGCAGCACTGGTTTTATTCCCCTGTGTATCCCAGTGCGTGTTACTGCAGCGCTGGTTTTATACCTCTGTGTATCCCAGTGCATGTTACTGCAGCACTGGTTTTATACCTCTGTGTATCCCAGTGCGTGTTACTGCAGCGCTGGTTTTATACCTCTGTGTATCCCAGTGCGTGTTACTGCAGCGCTGGTTTTATACCCCTGTGTATCCCAGTGCGTGTTACTGCAGCACTGGTTTTATACCCCTGTGTATCCCAGTGCGTGTTACTGCAGCACTGGTTTTATACCTCTGTGTATCCCAGTGCGTGTTACTGCAGCACTGGTTTTATACCTCTGTGTATCCCAGTGCGTGTTACTGCAGCGTTGGTTTTATACTTCTGTGTATCCCAGTGCATGTTACTGCAGCACTGTTTTTTTACCTCTGTGTATCCCAGTGCGTGTTACTGCAGCACTGGTTTTATACCCCTGTGTATCCCAGTGCGTGTTACTGCAGCACTGGTTTAATACCCCTGTGTATCCCAGTGCGTGTTACTGCAGCACTGGTTTTATACCTCTGTGTATCCCAGTGCATGTTACTGCAGCACTGGTTTTATTCCCCTGTGTATCCCAGTGCGTGTTACTGCAGCACTGGTTTTATACCCCTGTGTATCCCAGTGCATGTTACTGCAGCACTGGTTTTATTCCCCTGTGTATCCCAGTGAGTGTTACTGCAGCGCTGGTTTTATACCTCTGTGTATCCCAGTGCGTGTTACTGCAGCACTGGTTTTATTCCCCTGTGTATCCCAGTGCGTGTTACTGCAGCACTGGTTTTATACCCCTGTGTATCCCAGTGCATGTTACTGCAGCACTGGTTTTATTCCCCTGTGTATCCCAGTGCGTGTTACTGCAGCGCTGGTTTTATACCTCTGTGTATCCCAGTGCATGTTACTGCAGCACTGGTTTTATACCTCTGTGTATCCCAGTGCGTGTTACTGCTGCGCTGGTTTTATACCTCTGTGTATCCCAGTGCGTGTTACTGCAGCGCTGGTTTTATACCCCTGTGTATCCCAGTGCGTGTTACTGCAGCACTGGTTTTATACCCCTGTGTATCCCAGTGCGTGTTACTGCAGCACTGGTTTTATACCCCTGTGTATCCCAGTGCATGTTACTGCAGCACTGGTTTTATACCACTGTGTATCCCAGTGCGTGTTACTGCAGCGCTGGTTTTATACCTCTGTGTATCCCAGTGCGTGTTACTGCAGCACTGGTTTTATACCTCTGTGTATCCCAGTGCGTGTTACTGCAGCACTGGTTTTATACCTCTGTGTATCCCAGTGCGTGTTACTGCAGCGTTGGTTTTATACTTCTGTGTATCCCAGTGCATGTTACTGCAGCACTGGTTTTTTACCTCTGTGTATCTCAGTGCGTGTTACTGCAGCACTGGTTTTATACCCCTGTGTATCCCAGTGCGTGTTACTGCAGCACTGGTTTAATACCCCTGTGTATCCCAGTGCGTGTTACTGCAGCACTGGTTTTATACCTCTGTGTATCCCAGTGCGTGTTACTGCAGCGCTGGTTTTATACCCCTGTGTATCCCAGTGCGTGTTACTGCAGCACTGGTTTTATTCCCCTGTGTATCCCAGTGCGTGTTACTGCAGCACTGGTTTTATACCTCTGTGTATCCCAGTGCATGTTACTGCAGCACTGGTTTTATTCCCCTGTGTATCCCAGTGCGTGTTACTGCAGCACTGGTTTTATACCCCTGTGTATCCCAGTGCGTGTTACTGCAGCACTGGTTTTATACCCCTGTGTATCCCAGTGCATGTTACTGCAGCACTGGTTTTATACCCCTGTGTATCCCAGTGCATGTTACTGCAGCACTGGTTTTATTCCCCTGTGTATCCCAGTGAGTGTTACTGCAGCGCTGGTTTTATACCTCTGTGTATCCCAGTGCGTGTTACTGCAGCACTGGTTTTATACCCCTGTGTATCCCAGTGCGTGTTACTGCAGCGCTGGTTTTATACCTCTTGTGTATCCCAGTGCATGTTACTGCAGCGCTGGTTTTATACCTCTGTGTATCCCAGTGCGTGTTACTGCAGCGCTGGTTTTATGCCTCTGTGTATCCCAGTGCATGTTACTGCAGCACTGGTTTTATGCCTCTCTGTATCCCAGTGCATGTTACTGCAGCACTGGTTTTATACCCCTGTGTATCCCAGTGCGTGTTACTGCAGCACTGGTTTTATACCCCTGTGTATCCCAGTGCATGTTACTGCAGCACTGGTTTTATTCCCCTGTGTATCCCAGTGCGTGTTACTGCAGCGCTGGTTTTATACCCCTGTGTATCCCAGTGCGTGTTACTGCAGCGCTGGTTTTATACCTCTGTGTATCCCAGTGCATGTTACTGCAGCACTGGTTTTATTCCCCTGTGTATCCCAGTGCGTGTTACTGCAGCGCTGGTTTTATACCCCTGTGTATCCCAGTGCGTGTTACTGCAGCACTGGTTTTATACCTCTGTGTATCCCAGTGCATGTTACTGCAGCACTGGTTTTATTCCCCTGTGTATCCCAGTGCGTGTTACTGCAGCGCTGGTTTTATACCCCTGTGTATCCCAGTGCGTGTTACTGCAGCGCTGGTTTTATACCCCTGTGTATCCCAGTGCATGTTACTGCAGCACTGGTTTTATTCCCCTGTGTATCCCAGTGAGTGTTACTGCAGCGCTGGTTTTATACCTCTGTGTATCCCAGTGCGTGTTACTGCAGCACTGGTTTTATACCCCTGTGTATCCCAGTGCGTGTTACTGCAGCACTGGTTTTATGCCTCTG